>NC_090373.1:195180677-195426218 GCF_036365525.1 Heterodontus francisci
CGGAGGGTCACTTTTGAGGGAATGTTGCCTCACGGAGGGTCAGTATTGAGGGAATGTTGCACTAATGGAGGGTCAGTAATGAGGTAAGGTTGCACTAACGGAGGGTCAGTACTGAGGGAATGTTGCACTAACGGAGGGTCAGTATTGAGGGAATGTTGCACTAACGGAGGGTCAGTATTGAGGGAATGTTGCACTAACGGAGGGTCAGTACTGAGGGAAGTTTGCACTAACGGAGGGTCAGTACTGAGGGAATGTTGCACTAACGGAGGGTCAGTATTGAGGGAATGTTGCACTAACGGAGGGTCAGTATTGAGGGAATGTTGCACTAACGGAGGGTCAGTACTGAGGGAAGTTTGCACTAACGGAGGGTCAGTACTGAGGGAATGTTGCACTAACGGAGGGTCAGTATTGAGGGAATGTTGCACTAACGGAGGGTCAGTACTGAGGGAATGTTGCACTAACGGAGGGTCAGTATTGAGGGAATGTTGCACTAACGGAGGGTCAGTATTGAGGGAATGCTGCACTAACGGAGTGTCAGTATTGAGGGAATGCTGCACTAACGGAGGGGTCAGTATTGAGGGAATGGTGCACGAATGTAGGGTCAGTATTGAGGGAATGCTGCACTAACAGTGGGTCAGTATTGAGGGAATGCTGCACTAACGGAGGGTCAGTATTGAGGGGATGCTGCAATAACAGAGGTGTCAGTACTGAGGGAATGTTGCACTAACGGAGGGGTCAGTACGGAGGGAATGTTGCACTAACGGAGGGGTCAGTATTGAGGTAATGTTGCACCTTTGGAGGGTCAGTACTGAGGGAATGTTGCTTTAACGGAGGGTCAGTACTGAGGGAATGTTGCACTAATGGAGGGTCAGTATTGAGGTAAGGTTGCACTAACGGATGGTCAGTACTGAGGGAATGTTGCACTAACGGAGGGTCAGTATTGAGGGAATGCTGCACTAACGGAGGGTCAGTATTGAGGGAATGTTGCACTAACGGAGGGTCAGTACTGAGGGAAGTTTACACTAACGGAGGGTCAGTACTGAGGGAATGTTGCACTAACGGAGGGTCAGTATTGAGGGAATGTTGCACTAACGGAGGGTCAGTACTGAGGGAATGTTGCACTAACGGAGGGTCAGTATTGAGGGAATGTTGCACTAACGGAGGGTCAGTATTGAGGGAATGCTGCACTAACGGAGTGTCAGTATTGAGGGAATGCTGCACTAACGGAGGGGTCAGTATTGAGGGAATGTTGCACGAATGGAGGGTCAGTATTGAGGGAATGCTGCACTAACAGTGGGTCAGTATTGAGGGAATGCTGCACTAACGGAGGGTCAGTATTGAGGGAATGCTGCAATAACAGAGGTGTCAGTACTGAGGGAATGTTGCACTAACGGAGGGGTCAGTACGGAGGGAATGTTGCACTAACGGAGGGGTCAGTATTGAGGGAATGTTGCACTAATGGAGGGTCAGTATTGAGGGAAGGTTGCACTAACGGAGGGTCAGTACTGAGGGAATGTTGCACTAACGGAGGGTCAGTATTGAGGGAATGTTGCACTAACGGAGGGTCAGTACTGAGGGAATGTTGCACTAACGGAGGGTCAGTATTGAGGGAATGCTACACTAATGGAGGGTCAGTACTGAGGGAATGTTGCACTAACGGAGGGTCAGTATTGAGGGAATGTTGCACTAATGGAGGGTCAGTATTGAGGGAATGTTGCACTCATGGAGGGTCAGTAATGAAGGAATGTTGCACTAACAGAGGGTCAATATTGAGGGAATGCTGCACGAACGGAGGGTCAGTATTGAGGGAATGTTGCACTAACGGAGGGTCAGTACTGAAGGTATGTTGCACTAACGGATGGTCAGTACTGAGAGAATGCTGCACTAACGTAGGGTCAGTACTGAGGGAATGTTGCACGAACGGAGGGTCAGTATTGAGGGAATGTTGCACTAATGGAGGGTCAGCATTGAGGGAATGCTGCACTAACGGAGGGTCAGTATTGAGGGAATGCTGCACTAACGGAGGGGTCAGTACTGAGGGAATGTTGCACTAACGGAGGGGTCAGTATTGAGGGAATGTTGCACTAACGGAGGGGTCAGTATTGAGGGAATGTTGCACTAACGGAGGGGTCAGTATTGATGGAATTCTGCACGAACGGAGGGGTCAGTATTGAGGGAATGTTGCACTAACGGAGGGGTCAGTACTGAGGGAATGTTGCACTAACGGAGGGTCAGTATTGAGGGAATGTTGCACTAAAGGAGGGTCAGTATTGAGGGAATGTTGCACTAATGGAGGGTCAGTACTGAGGGAATGCTGCAATAATGGAGGGTCAGTACTGAAGGAATGTTGCACTAACGGAGGGTCAGTACTGAGGGAATGTTGCACTAACGGAGGGTCAGTATTGAGGGAATGCTGCACTAACGGAGGGTCAGTATTGAGGGAATGCTGCACTCACGTAGGGTCAGTACTGAAGGAAAGTTGCACAAACGGAGGGTCACTTTTGAGGGAATGTTGCACTAACGGAGGGTCAGTACTGAAGGAATGTTGCACTAACGGAGGGTCAGTATTGAGGGAATGCTGCACTAACGGAGGGTCAGTACTGATGGGAGGTTGCACTTTTGGAGGGTCAGTACTGAGGGAATGTTGCACTAACGGAGGGTCAGTACTGAAGGAATGTTGCACTAACGGAGGGTCAGTACTGAGGGAATGTTGCACTAACAGAGGGTCAGTATTGAGGGAATGCTGCACGAACGGAGGGTCAGTATTGAGGGAATGTTGCACTAACGGAGGGTCAGTATTGAGGGAATGTTGCACTAATGGAGGGTCAGTACTGAGGGAATGCTGCAATCATGGAGGGTCAGTACTGAAGGAATGTTGCACTAACGGAGGGTCAGTACTGAGGGAATGTTGCACTAACGGAGGGTCAGTATTGAGGGAATGCTGCACTAACGGAGGGTCAGTTTTGAGGGAATGCTGCTCTCACGTAGGGTCAGTACTGAAGGAATGTTGCACAAACGGAGGGTCACTTTTGAGGGAATGTTGCACTAACGGAGGGTCAGTACTGAGGGAATGTTGCACTAACGGAGGGTCAGTATTGAGGGAATGTTGCACTAATGGAGGGTCAGTATTGAGGTAAGGTTGCACTAACGGATGGTCAGTACTGAGGGAATGTTGCACTAACGGAGGGTCAGTATTGAGGGAATGCTGCACTAACGGAGGGTCAGTACTGATGGGAGGTTGCACCTTTGGAGGGTCAGTACTGAGGGAATGTTGCATTAACGGAGGGTCAGTACTGAGGGAATGTTGCACTAATGGAGGGTCAGTATTGAGGTAAGGTTGCACTAACGGATGGTCAGTACTGAGGGAATGTTGCACTAACGGAGGGTCAGTATTGAGGGAATGTTGCACTAACGGAGGGTCAGTACTGAGGGAATGTTGCACTAACGGAGGGTCAGTATTGAGGGAATGTTGCACTAACGGAGGGTCAGAATTGAGGGAATGCTGCACTAACGGAGTGTCAGTATTGAGGGAATGCTGCACTCACGGAGGGGTCAGTATTGAGGGAATGTTGCACGAATGGAGGGTCAGTATTGAGGGAATGCTGCACTAACAGTGGGTCAGTATTGAGGGAATGCTGCACTAACGGAGGGTCAGTATTGAGGGAATGCTGCAATAACAGAGGTGTCAGTACTGAGGGAATGTTGCACTAACGGAGGGGTCAGTACGGAGGGAATGTTGCACTAACGGAGGGGTCAGTATTGAGCGAATGTTGCACTAATTGAGGGTCAGTATTGAGGGAAGGTTGCACTAACGGAGGGTCAGTACTGAGGGAATGTTGCACTAACGGAGGGTCAGTATTGAGGGAATGCTACACTAATGGAGGGTCAGTACTGAGGGAATGTTGCACTAACGGAGGGTCAGTATTGAGGGAATGTTGCACTAATGGAGGGTCAGTATTGAGGGAATGTTGCACTAATGGAGGGTCAGTAATGAAGGAATGTTGCACTAACAGAGGGTCAGTATTGAGGGAATGCTGCACGAACGGAGGGTCAGTATTGAGGGAATGTTGCACTAACGGAGGGTCAGTACTGAAGGTATGTTGCACTAACGGAGGGTCAGTACTGAGAGAATGCTGCACTAACGTAGGGTCAGTACTGAGGGAATGTTGCACGAACGGAGGGTCAGTACTGAGGGAATGTTGCACTAACGGAGGGTCAGTATTGAGGGAATGTTGCACTAATGGAGGGTCAGTATTGAGGGAATGCTGCACTAACGGAGGGTCAGTATTGAGGGAATGCTGCACTAACGGAGGGGTCAGTACTGAGGGAATGTTGCACTAACGGAGGGGTCAGTATTGAGGGAATGTTGCACTAACGGAGGGGTCAGTATTGAGGGAATGTTGCACTAACGGAGGGGTCAGTATTGATGGAATTCTGCACGAACGGAGGGGTCAGTATTGAGGGAATGTTGCACTAACGGAGGGGTCAGTACTGAGGGAATGCTGCAATAATGGAGGGTCAGTACTGAAGGAATGTTGCACTAACGGAGGGTCAGTACTGAGGGAATGTTGCACTAACGGAGGGTCAGTACTGAGGGAATGCTGCACTAACGGAGGGTCAGTATTGAGGGAATGCTGCACTCACGTAGGGTCAGTACTGAAGGAATGTTGCACAAACGGAGGGTCACTTTTGAGGGAATGTTGCACTAACGGAGGGTCAGTACTGAGGGAATGTTGCACTAACGGAGGGTCAGTATTGAGGGAATGTTGCACTAATGGATGGTCAGTACTGAGGGAATGTTGCACTAACGGAGGGTCAGTATTGAGGGAATGCTGCACTAACGGAGGGTCAGTACTGATGGGAGGTTGCACTTTTGGAGGGTCAGTACTGAGGGAATGTTGCACTAACGGAGGGTCAGGACTGAGAGAATGTTGCACTAACGGAGGATCAGTATTGAGGGAATGTTGCACTAATGGAGGGTCAGTATTGAGGGAATGCTGCACTAATGGAGGGTCAGTACTGAGGGAATGTTGCACTAACGGAGGGTCAGTACTGAAGGAATGTTGCACTAACGGAGGGTCAGTACTGAGGGAATGTTGCACTAACAGAGGGTCAGTATTGAGGGAATGCTGCACGAACGGAGGGTCAGTATTGAGGGAATGTTGCACTAACGGAGGGTCAGTATTGAGGGAATGTTGCACTAATGGAGGGTCAGTACTGAGGGAATGCTGCAATCATGGAGGGTCAGTACTGAAGGAATGTTGCACTAACGGAGGGTCAGTACTGAGGGAATGTTGCACTAACGGAGGGTCAGTATTGAGGGAATGCTGCACTAACGGAGGGTCAGTTTTGAGGGAATGCTGCTCTCACGTAGGGTCAGTACTGAAGGAATGTTGCACAAACGGAGGGTCACTTTTGAGGGAATGTTGCACTAACGGTGGGTCAGTACTGAGGGAATGTTGCACTAACGGAGGGTCAGTATTGAGGGAATGTTGCACTAATGGAGGGTCAGTATTGAGGGAATGTTGCACTAACGGAGGGTCAGTATTGAGGGAATGCTGCACTAACGGAGGGTCAGTACTGATGGGAGGTTGCACGAATGGAGGGTCAGTACTGAAGGAATGTTGCATTAACGGAGGGTCAGTACTGAGGGAATGTTGCACTAACGGAGTGTCAGTATTGAGGGAATGTTACACTAATGGAGGGTCAGTATTGAGGTAAGGTTGCACTAACGGATGGTCAGTACTGAGGGAATGTTGCACTAACGGAGGGTCAGTATTGAGGGAATGCTGCACTAACGGAGGGTCAGTATTGAGGGAATGTTGCACTAACGGAGGGTCAGTATTGAGGGAATGTTGCACTAATGGAGGGTCAGTATTGAGGGAATGCTGCACTAACGGAGTGTCAGTATTGAGGGAATGCTGCACTAACGGAGGGGTCAGTATTGAGGGAATGTTGCACGAATGGAGGGTCAGTATTGAGGGAATGCTGCACTAACAGTGGGTCAGTATTGAGGGAATGCTGCACCAACGGAGGGTCAGTATTGAGGGAATGCTGCAATAACAGAGGTGTCAGTACTGAGGGAATGTTGCACTAACGGAGGGGTCAGTACGGAGGGAATGTTGCACTAATGGAGGGGTCAGTATTGAGGGAATGTTGCACTAATGGAGGGTCAGTATTGAGGGAAGGTTGCACTAACGGAGGGTCAGTACTGAGGGAATGTTGCACTAACGGAGGGTCAGTATTGAGGGAATGTTGCACTAACGGAGGGTCAGTACTGAGGGAATGTTGCACTAACGGAGGGTCAGTATTGAGGGAATGCTACACTAATGGAGGGTCAGTACTGAGGGAATGTTGCACTAACGGAGGGTCAGTATTGAGGGAATGTTGCACTAATGGAGGGTCAGTATTGAGGGAATGTTGCACTAATGGAGGGTCAGTAATGAAGGAATGTTGCACTAACAGAGGGTCAGTATTGAGGGAATGCTGCACGAACGGAGGGTCAGTATTGAGGGAATGTTGCACTAACGGAGGGTCAGTACTGAAGGTATGTTGCACTAACGGAGGGTCAGTACTGAGAGAAAGCTGCACTAACGTAGGGTCAGTACTGAGGGAATGTTGCACGAACGGAGGGTCAGTATTGAGGGAATGTTGCACTAATGGAGGGTCAGTATTGAGGGAATGCTGCTCTAACGGAGGGTCAGTATTGAGGGAATGCTGCACTAACGGAGGGGTCAGTACTGAGGGAATGTTGCACTAATGGAGGGGTCAGTATTGAGGGAATGTTGCACTAACGGAGGGGTCAGTATTGAGGGAATGTTGCACTAACGGAGGGGTCAGTATTGATGGAATTCTGCACGAACGGAGGGGTCATTATTGAGGGAATGTTGCACTAACGGAGGGGTCAGTACTGAGGGAATGTTGCACTAACGGAGGGTCAGTATTGAGGGAATGTTGCACTAATGGAGGGTCAGTACTGAGGGAATGCTGCAATAATGGAGGGTCAGTACTGAAGGAATGTTGCACTAACGGAGGGTCAGTATTGAGGGAATGTTGCACTAACGGAGGGTCAGTACTGAGGGAATGCTGCACTCATGTAGGGTCAGTACTGAAAGAATGTTGCACAAACGGAGGGTCACTTTTGAGGGAATGTTGCACTAACGGAGGGTCAGTACTGAGGGAATGTTGCACTAACGGAGGGTCAGTATTGAGGGAATGTTGCACTAATGGATGGTCAGTACTGAGGGAATGTTGCACTAACGGAGGGTCAGTATTGAGGGAATGCTGCACTAACGGAGTGTCAGTACTGATGGGAGGTTGCACTTTTGGAGGGTCAGTACTGAGGGAATGTTGCACTAACGGAGGGTCAGGACTGAGAGAATGTTGCACTAACGGAGGATCAGTATTGAGGGAATGTTGCACTAATGGAGGGTCAGTATTGAGGGAATGCTGCACTAATGGAGGGTCAGTACTGAGGGAATGTTGCACTAACGGAGGGTCAGTACTGAAGGAATGTTGCACTAACGGAGGGTCAGTACTGAGGGAATGTTGCACTAACAGAGGGTCAGTATTGAGGGAATGCTGCACGAACGGAGGGTCAGTATTGAGGGAATGTTGCACTAACGGAGGGTCAGTATTGAGGGAATGTTGCACGAATGGAGGGTCAGTACTGAGGGAATGCTGCAATCATGGAGGGTCAGTACTGAAGGAATGTTGCACTAACGGAGGGTCAGTACTGAGGGAATGTTGCACTAACGGAGGGTCAGTACTGAGGGAATGCTGCACTAACAGTGGGTCAGTATTGAGGGAATGCTGCACTAACGGAGGGTCAGTATTGAGGGAATGCTGCAATAACAGAGGTGTCAGTACTGAGGGAATGTTGCACTAACGGAGGGGTCAGTAGGGAGGGAATGTTGCACTAATGGAGGGGTCAGTATTGGGGGAATGTTGCACTAATGGAGGGTCAGTATTGAGGGAAGGTTGCACTAACGGAGGGTCAGTACTGAGGGAATGTTGCACTAACGGAGGGTCAGTATTGAGGGAATGTTGCACTAACGGAGGGTCAGTATTGAGGGAATGCTACACTAATGGAGGGTCAGTACTGAGGGAATGTTGCACTAACGGAGGGTCAGTATTGAGGGAATGTTGCACTAATGGAGGGTCAGTATTGAGGGAATGTTGCACTAATGGAGGGTCAGTAATGAAGGAATGTTGCACTAACAGAGGGTCAGTATTGAGGGAATGCTGCACGAACGGAGGGTCAGTATTGAGGGAATGTTGCACTAACGGAGGGTCAGTACTGAAGGTATGTTGCACTAACGGAGGGTCAGTACTGAGAGAATGCTGCACTAACGTAGGGTCAGTACTGAGGGAATGTTGCACGAACGGAGGGTCAGTATTGAGGGAATGTTGCACTAATGGAGGGTCAGTATTGAGGGAATGCTGCACTAACGGAGGGTCAGTATTGAGGGAATGCTGCACTAACGGAGGGGTCAGTACTGAGGGAATGTTGCACTAATGGAGGGGTCAGTATTGAGGGAATGTTGCACTAACGGAGGGGTCAGTATTGAGGGAATGTTGCACTAACGGAGGGGTCAGTATTGATGGAATTCTGCACGAACGGAGGGGTCAGTATTGAGGGAATGTTGCACTAACGGAGGGGTCAGTACTGAGGGAATGTTGCACTAACGGAGGGTCAGTATTGAGGGAATGTTGCACAAATGGAGGGTCAGTACTGAGGGAATGCTGCAATAATGGAGGGTCAGTACTGAAGGAATGTTGCTCTAACGGAGGGTCAGTATTGAGGGAATGTTGCACTAACGGAGGGTCAGTACTGAGGGAATGCTGCACTCACGTAGGGTCAGTACTGAAGGAATGTTGCACAAACGGAGGGTCACTTTTGAGGGAATGTTGCACTAACGGAGGGTCAGTACTGAGGGAATGTTGCACTAACGGAGGGTCAGTATTGAGGGAATGTTGCACTAATGGATGGTCAGTACTGAGGGAATGTTGCACTAACGGAGGGTCAGTATTGAGGGAATGCTGCACTAACGGAGGGTCAGTACTGATGGGAGGTTGCACTTTTGGAGGGTCAGTACTGAGGGAATGTTGCACTAACGGAGGGTCAGGACTGAGAGAATGTTGCACTAACGGAGGATCAGTATTGAGGGAATGTTGCACTAATGGAGGGTCAGTATTGAGGGAATGCTGCACTAATGGAGGGTCAGTACTGAGGGAATGTTGCACTAACGGAGGGTCAGTACTGAAGGAATGTTGCACTAACGGAGGGTCAGTACTGAGGGAATGTTGCACTAACAGAGGGTCAGTATTGAGGGAATGCTGCACGAACGGAGGGTCAGTATTGAGGGAATGTTGCACTAACGGAGGGTCAGTATTGAGGGAATGTTGCACTAATGGAGGGTCAGTACTGAGGGAATGCTGCAATCATGGAGGGTCAGTACTGAAGGAATGTTGCACTAACGGAGGGTCAGTACTGAGGGAATGTTGCACTAACGGAGGGTCAGTATTGAGGGAATGCTGCACTAACGGAGGGTCAGTTTTGAGGGAATGCTGCTCTCACGTAGGGTCAGTACTGAAGGAATGTTGCACAAACGGAGGGTCACTTTTGAGGGAATGTTGCACTAACGGAGGGTCAGTACTGAGGGAATGTTGCACTAACGGAGGGTCATTATTGAGGGAATGTTGCACTAATGGAGGGTCAGTATTGAGGGAATGTTGCACTAACGGAGGGTCAGTATTGAGGGAATGCTGCACTAACGGAGGGTCAGTACTGATGGGAGGTTGCACGAATGGAGGGTCAGTACTGAGGGAATGTTGCATTAACGGAGGGTCAGTACTGAGGGAATGTTGCACTAACGGAGTGTCAGTATTGAGGGAATGTTGCACTAATGGAGGGACAGTATTGAGGGAATGCTGCACTAACGGAGGGTCAGTATTGAGGGAATGTTGCACTAACGGAGGGTCAGTATTGAGGGAATGTTGCACTAATGGAGGGTCAGTATTGAGGGAATGCTGCACTAACGGAGTGTCAGTATTGAGGGAATGCTGCACTAACGGAGGGGTCAGTATTGAGGGAATGTTGCACGAATGGAGGGTCAGTATTGAGGGAATGCTGCACTAACAGTGGGTCAGTATTGAGGGAATGCTGCACTAACGGAGGGTCAGTATTGAGGGAATGCTGCAATAACAGAGGTGTCAGTACTGAGGGAATGTTGCACTAACGGAGGGGTCAGTACGGAGGGAATGTTGCACTAATGGAGGGGTCAGTATTGAGGGAATGTTGCACTAATGGAGGGTCAGTATTGAGGGAAGGTTGCACTAACGGAGGGTCAGTACTGAGGGAATGTTGCACTAACGGAGGGTCAGTATTGAGGGAATGTTGCACTAACGGAGGGTCAGTACTGAGGGAATGTTGCACTAACGGAGGGTCAGTATTGAGGGAATGCTACACTAATGGAGGGTCAGTACTGAGGGAATGTTGCACTAACGGAGGGTCAGTATTGAGGGAATGTTGCACTAATGGAGGGTCAGTATTGAGGGAATGTTGCACTAATGGAGGGTCAGTAATGAAGGAATGTTGCACTAACAGAGGGTCAGTATTGAGGGAATGCTGCACGAACGGAGGGTCAGTATTGAGGGAATGTTGCACTAACGGAGGGTCAGTACTGAAGGTATGTTGCACTAACGGAGGGTCAGTACTGAGAGAATGCTGCACTAACGTAGGGTCAGTACTGAGGGAATGTTGCACGAACGGAGGGTCAGTATTGAGGGAATGTTGCACTAATGGAGGGTCAGTATTGAGGGAATGCTGCACTAACGGAGGGTCAGTATTGAGGGAATGCTGCACTAACGGAGGGGTCAGTACTGAGGGAATGTTGCACAAATGGAGGAGTCAGTATTGAGGGAATGTTGCACTAACGGAGGGGTCAGTATTGAGGGAATGTTGCACTAACGGAGGGGTCAGTATTGATGGAATTCTGCACGAACGGAGGGGTCAGTATTGAGGGAATGTTGCACTAACGGAGGGTCAGTACTGAGGGAATGTTGCACTAACGGAGGGTCAGTATTGAGGGAATGTTGCACTAACGGAGGGTCAGTACTGAGGGAATGCTGCACTAACAGAGGGTCAGTATTGAGGGAATGCTGCAATAACAGAGGTGTCAGTTCTGAGGGAATGTTGCACTCACGGAGGGCTCAGTACGGAGGGAATGTTGCACTAACGGAGGGGTCAGTATTGAGGGAATGTTGCACTAATGGAGGGTCAGTATTGAGGGAAGGTTGCACGAACGGAGGGTCAGTACTGAGGGAATGTTGCACTAACGGAGGGTCAGTATTGAGTGAATGTTGCACTAACGGAGGGTCAGTACTGAGGGAATGTTGCACTAACGGAGGGTCAGTATTGAGGGAATGCTACACTAATGGAGGGTCAGTACTGAGGGAATGTTGCACTAACGGAGGGTCAGTATTGAGGGAATGTTGCACTAATGGAGGGTCAGTATTGAGGGAATGTTGCACTAACGGAGGGTCAGTACTGAGGGAATGTTGCACTAACGGAGGGTCAGTATTGAGGGAATGCTACACTAATGGAGGGTCAGTACTGAGGGAATGTTGCACTAACGGAGGGTCAGTACTGAGGGAATGCTGCACTAACAGAGGGTCAGTATTGAGGGAATGCTGCAATAACAGAGGCGTCAGTACTGAGGGAATGTTGCACTCACGGAGGGGTCAGTACGGAGGGAATGTTGCACTAACAGAGGGGTCAGTATTGAGGGAATGTTGCACTAATGGATGGTCAGTATTGAGGGAAGGTTGCACTAACGGAGGGTCAGTACTGAGGGAATGTTGCACTAACGGAGGGTCAGTATTGAGGGAATGTTGCACTAACGGAGGGTCAGTACTGAGGGAATGTTGCACTAACGGAGGGTCAGTATTGAGGGAATGCTACACTAATGGAGGGTCAGTACTGAGGGAATGTTGCACTAACGGAGGGTCAGTATTGAGGGAATGTTGCACTAATGGAGGGTCAGTATTGAGGGAATGTTGCACTAACGGAGGGTCAGTACTGAGGGAATGTTGCACTAACGGAGGGTCAGTACTGAAGGAATGTTGCACTAACGGAGGGTCAGTACTGAGAGAATGTTGCACTAATGGAGGGTCAGTACTGAGGGAATGTTGCACTAATGGAGGGTCAGTATTGAGGGAATGCTGCACTAATGGAGGGTCAGTACTGAGGGAATGTTGCACTAACGGAGGGTCAGTACTGAAGGAATGTTGCACTAATGGAGGGTCAGTACTGAGGGAATGCTGCAATAATGGAGGGTCAGTACTGAAGGAATGTTGCACTAACGGAGGGTCAGTACTGAGGGAATGTTGCACTAACGGAGGGTCAGTATTGAGGGAATGCTGCACTAACGGAGGGTCAGTTTTGAGGGAATGCTGCTCTCACGTAGGGTCAGTACTGAAGGAATGTTGCACAAACGGAGGGTCACTTTTGAGGGAATGTTGCACTAACGGAGGGTCAGTACTGAGGGAATGTTGCACTAACGGAGGGTCAGTATTGAGGGAATGTTGCACTAATGGAGGGTCAGTATTGAGGTAAGGTTGCACTAACGGATGGTCAGTACTGAGGGAATGCTGCACTAACGGAGGGTCAGTACTGATGGGAGGTTGCACATTTGGAGGGTCAGTACTGAGGGAATGTTGCATTAACGGAGGGTCAGTACTGAGGGAATGTTGCACTAACGGAGTGTCAGTATTGAGGGAATGTGGCACTAATGGTGGGTCAGTATTGAGGTAAGGTTGCACTAACGGAGGGCCAGTACTGAGGGAATGTTGCACTAATGGAGGGTCAGTATTGAGGGAATGTTGCACTAACGGAGGGTCAGTATTGAGGGAATGTTGCACTAACGGAGGGTCAGTATTGAGGGAATGTTGCACTAATGGAGGGTCAGTATTGAGGGAAGTTTGCACTAACGCAGGGTCAGTACTGAGGGAATGTTGCACTAACGGAGGGTCAGTATTGAGGGAATGTTGCACTAACGGAGGGTCAGTACTGAGGGAATGTTGCACTAACGGAGGGTCAGTATTGAGGGAATGTTGCACTAACGGAGGGTCAGTATTGAGGGAATGCTGCACTAACGGAGTGTCAGTATTGAGGGAATGCTGCACTAACGGAGGGGTCACTATTGAGGGAATGTTGCACGAATGGAGGGTCAGTATTGAGGGAATGCTGCACTAACGGAGGGTCAGTATTGAGGGAATGCTGCAATAACAGAGGTCTCAGTACTGAGGGAATGTTGCACTAACGGAGGGGTCAGTACGGAGGGAATGTTGCACTAACGGAGGGGTCAGTATTGAGGGAATGTTGCACTAATGGAGGGTCAGTATTGAGGGAAGGTTGCACTAACGGAGGGTCAGTACTGAGGGAATGTTGCACTAACGGAGGGTCAGTATTGAGGGAATGTTGCACTAACGGAGGGTCAGTACTGAGGGAATGTTGCACTAACGGAGGGTCAGTATTGAGGGAATGCTACACTAATGGAGGGTCAGTACTGAGGGAATGTTGCACTAACGGAGGGTCAGTATTGAGGGAATGTTGCACTAATGGAGGGTCAGTATTGAGGGAATGTTGCACTAATGGAGGGTCAGTAATGAAGGAATGTTGCACCAACAGAGGGTCAGTATTGAGGGAATGCTGCACGAACGGAGGGTCAGTATTGAGGGAATGTTGCACTCACGGAGGGTCAGTACTGAAGGTATGTTGCATTAACGGAGGGTCAGTACTGAGAGAATGCTGCACTAACGTAGGGTCAGTACTGAGGGAATGTTGCACGAACGGAGGGTCAGTACTGAGGGAATGTTGCACTAACGGAGGGTCAGTATTGAGGGAATGTTGCACTAATGGAGGGTCAGTATTGAGGGAATGCTGCACTAACGGAGGGTCAGTATTGAGGGAATGCTGCACTAACGGAGGGGTCAGTACTGAGGGAATGTTGCACTAACTGAGGGGTCAGTATTGAGGGAATGTTGCACTAACGGAGGGGTCAGTATTGAGGGAATGTTGCACTAACGGAGGGGTCAGTATTGATGGAATTCTGCACGAACGGAGGGGTCAGTATTGAGGGAATGTTGCACTAACGGAGGGGTCAGTACTGAGGGAATGTTGCACTAAAGGAGGGTCACTTTTGAGGGAATGTTGCACGAACGGAGGTTCAGTACTGAGGGAATGTTGCACTAACGGAGGGTCAGTATTGAGGGAATGTTGCACTAATGGAGGGTCAGTATTGAGGGAAGGTTGCACTAACGGAGGGTCAGTATTGAGGGAATGCTGCACTAACGGAGGGTAAGTACTGATGGGAGGTTGCACTTTTGGAGGGTCAGTACTGAGGGAATGTTGCACTAACGGAGGGTCAGGACTGAGAGAATGTTGCACTAACGGAGGATCAGTATTGAGGGAATGTTGCACTAATGGAGGGTCAGTATTGAGGGAATGCTGCACTAATGGAGGGTCAGTACTGAGGGAATGTTGCACTAACGGAGGGTCAGTACTGAGGGAATGTTGCACTAACACAGGGTCAGTATTGAGGGAATGCTGCACGAACGGAGGGTCAGTATTGAGGGAATGTTGCACTAACGGAGGGTCAGTATTGAGGGAATGTTGCACTAATGGAGGGTCAGTACTGAGGGAATGCTGCAATCATGGAGGGTCAGTACTGAAGGAATGTTGCACTAACGGAGGGTCAGTACTGAGGGAATGTTGCACTAACGGAGGGTCAGTATTGAGGGAATGCTGCACTAACGGAGGGTCAGTTTTGAGGGAATGCTGCTCTCACGTATGGTCAGTACTGAAGGAATGTTGCTCAAACGGAGGGTCACTTTTGAGGGAATGTTGCACTAACGGAGGGTCAGTACTGAGGGAATGTTGCACTAACGGAGGGTCAGTATTGAGGGAATGTTGCACTAACGGAGGGTCAGTATTGAGGGAATGTTGCACTAATGGAGGGTCAGTACTGAGGGAATGCTGCAATAACGGAGGGTCAGAACTGAGGGAATGCTGCACTAACGGAGGGTCAGTATTGAGGGAATGCTGCACTAACGGAGGGTCAGTACTGATGGGAGGTTGCACCTTTGGAGGGTCAGTACTGAGGGAATGTTGCATTAACGGAGGGTCAGTACTGAGGGAATGTTGCACTAACGGAGTGTCAGTATTGAGGGAATGTTGCACTAATGGAGGGTCAGTATTGAGGTAAGGTTGCACTAACGGATGGTCAGTACTGAGGGAATGCTGCACTAACGGAGGGTCAGTATTGAGGGAATGTTGCACTAACAGAGGGTCAGTATTGAGGGAATGTTGCACTAACGGAGGGTCAGTATTGAGGGAATGCTGCACTAACGGAGGGTCAGTATTGAGGGAATGTTGCCCTAACGGAGGGTCAGTATTGAGGGAAGGTTGCACTCATGGAGGGTCAGTATTGAGGGAATGTTGCCCTAACGGAGGGGTCAGTATTGAGGAATGTTGCACTAACGGAGGGTCAGTATTGAGGGAAGGTTGCACTCATGGAGGGTCAGTATTGAGGGAATGTTGCCCTAACGGAGGGTCAGTATTGAGGGAATGCTGCACTAACGGAGGTTCAGTACTGAAGGAATGCTGCAATAACGGAGGGGTCAGTATTGAGGGAAGGTTGCACTAACAGAGGGTCAGTATTGAGGGAATGCTGCACTAACGGAGGGTCAGTATTGAGGGAATGTTGCACTAACGGAGGGTCAGTACTGAGGGAATGTTGCACTAACGGAGGGTCAGTACTGATGGGAGGTTGCACTTTTGGAGGGTCAGTACTGAGGGAATGTTGCACTAACGGAGGGTCAGGACTGAGAGAATGTTGCACTAACGGAGGATCAGTATTGAGGGAATGTTGCACTAATGGAGGGTCAGTATTGAGGGAATGCTGCACTAATGGAGGTTCAGTACTGATGGAATGTTGCACTAACGGAGGGTCAGTATTGAGGGAATGCTGCACGAACGGAGGGTCAGTATTGAGGGAATGTTGCACTAACGGAGGGTCAGTATTGAGGGAATGTTGCACTAATGGAGGGTCAGTACTGAGGGAATGCTGCAATCATGGAGGGTCAGTACTGAAGGAATGTTGCACTAACGGAGGGTCAGGACTGAGAGAATGTTGCACTAACGGAGGGTCAGTATTGAGGGAATGCTGCACTAACGGAGGGTCAGTTTTGAGGGAATGCTGCTCTCACGTAGGGTCAGTACTGAAGGAATGTTGCACAAACGGAGGGTCACTTTTGAGGGAATGTTGCACTAACGGAGGGTCAGTATTGAGGGAATGTTGCACTAATGGAGGGTCAGTATTGAGGGAATGTTGCACTAACGGAGGGTCAGTACTGATGGGAGGTTGCACGAATGGAGGGTCAGTACTGAGGGAATGTTGCATTAACGGAGGGTCAGTACTGAGGGAATGTTGCACTAACGGAGTGTCAGTATTGAGGGAATGTTGCACTAATGGAGGGTCAGTATTGAGGTAAGGTTGCACTAACGGATGGTCAGTACTGAGGGAATGTTGCACTAACGGAGGGTCAGTATTGAGGGAATGCTGCACTAACGGAGGGTCAGTATTGAGGGAATGTTGCACTAACGGAGGGTCAGTATTGAGGGAATGTTGCACTAATGGAGGGTCAGTATTGAGGGAATGCTGCACTAACGGAGTGTCAGTATTGAGGGAATGCTGCACTAACGGAGGGGTCAGTATTGAGGGAATGTTGCACGAATGGAGGGTCAGTATTGAGGGAATGCTGCACTAACAGTGGGTCAGTATTGAGGGAATGCTGCACTAACGGAGGGTCAGTATTGAGGGAATGCTGCAATAACAGAGGTGTCAGTACTGAGGGAATGTTGCACTAACGGAGGGGTCAGTACGGAGGGAATGTTGCACTAATGGAGGGGTCAGTATTGAGGGAATGTTGCACTAATGGAGGGTCAGTATTGAGGGAAGGTTGCACTAACGGAGGGTCAGTACTGAGGGAATGTTGCACTAACGGAGGGTCAGTATTGAGGGAATGTTGCACTAACGGAGGGTCAGTACTGAGGGAATGTTGCACTAACGGAGGGTCAGTATTGAGGGAATGCTACACTAATGGAGGGTCAGTACTGAGGGAATGTTGCACTAACGGAGGGTCAGTATTGAGGGAATGTTGCACTAATGGAGGGTCAGTATTGAGGGAATGATGCACTAATGGAGGGTCAGTAATGAAGGAATGTTGCACTAACAGAGGGTCAGTATTGAGGGAATGCTGCACGAACGGAGGGTCAGTATTGAGGGAATGTTGCACTAACGGAGGGTCAGTACTGAAGGTATGTTGCACTAACGGAGGGTCAGTACTGAGAGAATGCTGCACTAACGTAGGGTCAGTACTGAGGGAATGTTGCACGAACGGAGGGTCAGTATTGAGGGAATGTTGCACTAATGGAGGGTCAGTATTGAGGGAATGCTGCACTAACGGAGGGTCAGTATTGAGGGAATGCTGCACTAACGGAGGGGTCAGTACTGAGGGAATGTTGCACTAATGGAGGGGTCAGTATTGAGGGAATGTTGCACTAACGGAGGGGTAAGTATTGAGGGAATGTTGCACTAACGGAGGGGTCAGTATTGATGGAATTCTGCACGAACGGAGGGGTCAGTATTGAGGGAATGTTGCACTAACGGAGGGGTCAGTACTGAGGGAATGTTGCACTAACGGAGGGTCAGTATTGAGGGAATGTTGCACTAATGGAGGGTCAGTACTGAGGGAATGCTGCAATAATGGAGGGTCAGTACTGAAGGAATGTTGCACTAACGGAGGGTCAGTATTGAGGGAATGTTGCACTAACGGAGGGTCAGTACTGAGGGAATGCTGCACTAACAGAGGGTCAGTATTGAGGGAATGCTGCAATAACAGAGGTGACAGTACTGAGGGAATGTTGCACTCACGGAGGGGTCAGTACGGAGGGAATGTTGCACTAACGGAGGGTCAGTATTGAGGGAATGCTGCACTAATGGAGGGGTCAGTATTGAGGGAATGTTGCACGAATGGAGGGTCAGTATTGAGGGAATGCTGCACTAACGGAGGGTCAGTATTGAGGGAATGCTGCAATAACAGAGGTGTCAGTACTGAGGGAATGTTGCACTAACGGAGGGGTCAGTACGGAGGGAATGTTGCACTAACGGAGGGGTCAGTATTGAGGGAATGTTGCACTAATGGAGGGTCAGTATTGAGGGAAGGTTGCACTAACGGAGGGTCAGTACTGAGGGAATGTTGCACTAACGGAGGGTCAGTATTGAGGGAATGTTGCACTAACGGAGGGTCAGTACTGAGGGAATGTTGCACTAACGGAGGGTCAGTATTGAGGGAATGCTACACTAATGGAGGGTCAGTACTGAGGGAATGTTGCACTAACGGAGGGTCAGTATTGAGGGAATGTTGCACTAATGGAGGGTCAGTATTGAGGGAATGTTGCACTAATGGAGGGTCAGTAATGAAGGAATGTTGCACCAACAGAGGATCAGTATTGAGGGAATGCTGCACGAACGGAGGGTCAGTATTGAGGGAATGTTGCACTAACGGAGGGTCAGTACTGAAGGTATGTTGCACTAACGGAGGGTCAGTACTGAGAGAATGCTGCACTAACGTAGGGTCAGTACTGAGGGAATGTTGCACGAACGGAGGGTCAGTACTGAGGGAATGTTGCACTAACGGAGGGTCAGTATTGAGGGAATGTTGCACTAATGGAGGGTCAGTAATGAGGGAATGCTGCACTAACGGAGGGTCAGTATTGAGGGAATGCTGCACTAACGGAGGGTCAGTACTGATGGGAGGTTGCACGAATGGAGGGTCAGTACTGAGGGAATGTTGCATTAACGGAGGGTCAGTACTGAGGGAATGTTGCACTAACGGTGTGTCAGTATTGAGGGAATGTTGCACTAATGGAGGGTCAGTATTGAGGTAAGGTTGCACTAACGGATGGTCAGTACTGAGGGAATGTTGCACTAACGGAGGGTCAGTATTGAGGGAATGCTGCACTAACGGAGGGTTAGTATTGAGGGAATGTTGCACTAACGGAGGGTCAGTATTGAGGGAATGTTGCACTAATGGAGGGTCAGTATTGAGGGAATGCTGCACTAACGGAGTGTCAGTATTGAGGGAATGCTGCACTAACGGAGGGGTCAGTATTGAGGGAATGTTGCACGAATGGAGGGTCAGTATTGAGGGAATGCTGCACTAACAGTGGGTCAGTATTGAGGGAATGCTGCACTAACGGAGGGTCAGTATTGAGGGAATGCTGCAATAACAGAGGTGTCAGTACTGAGGGAATGTTGCACTAACGGAGGGGTCAGTACGGAGGGAATGTTGCACTAATGGAGGGGTCAGTATTGAGGGAATGTTGCACTAATGGAGGGTCAGTATTGAGGGAAGGTTGCACTAACGGAGGGTCAGTACTGAGGGAATGTTGCACTAACGGAGGGTCAGTATTGAGGGAATGTTGCACTAACGGAGGGTCAGTACTGAGGGAATGTTGCACTAACGGAGGGTCAGTATTGAGGGAATGCTACACTAATGGAGGGTCAGTACTGAGGGAATGTTGCACTAACGGAGGGTCAGTATTGAGGGAATGTTGCACTAATGGAGGGTCAGTATTGAGGGAATGTTGCACTAATGGAGGGTCAGTAATGAAGGAATGTTGCACTAACAGAGGGTCAGTATTGAGGGAATGCTGCACGAACGGAGGGTCAGTATTGAGGGAATGTTGCACTAACGGAGGGTCAGTACTGAAGGTATGTTGCACTAACGGAGGGTCAGTACTGAGAGAATGCTGCACTAACGTAGGGTCAGTACTGAGGGAATGTTGCACGAACGGAGGGTCAGTATTGAGGGAATGTTGCACTAATGGAGGGTCAGTATTGAGGGAATGCTGCACTAACGGAGGGTCAGTATTGAGGGAATGCTGCACTAACGGAGGGGTCAGTACTGAGGGAATGTTGCACTAATGGAGGGGTCAGTATTGAGGGAATGTTGCACTAACGGAGGGGTCAGTATTGAGGGAATGTTGCACTAACGGAGGGGTCAGTATTGATGGAATTCTGCACGAACGGAGGGGTCAGTATTGAGGGAATGTTGCACTAACGGAGGGGTCAGTACTGAGGGAATGTTGCACTAACGGAGGGTCAGTATTGAGGGAATGTTGCACTAATGGAGGGTCAGTACTGAGGGAATGCTGCAATAATGGAGGGTCAGTACTGAAGGAATGTTGCACTAACGGAGGGTCAGTATTGAGGGAATGTTGCACTAACGGAGGGTCAGTACTGAGGGAATGCTGCACTAACAGAGGGTCAGTATTGAGGGAATGCTGCAATAACAGAGGTGACAGTACTGAGGGAATGTTGCACTCACGGAGGGGTCAGTACGGAGGGAATGTTGCACTAACGGAGGGTCAGTATTGAGGGAATGCTGCACTAACGGAGTGTCAGAATTGAGGGAATGCTGCACTAATGGAGGGGTCAGTATTGAGGGAATGTTGCACGAATGGAGGGTCAGTATTGAGGGAATGCTGCACTAACGGAGGGTCAGTATTGAGGGAATGCTGCAATAACAGAGGTGTCAGTACTGAGGGAATGTTGCACTAACGGAGGGGTCAGTACGGAGGGAATGTTGCACTAACGGAGGGGTCAGTATTGAGGGAATGTTGCACTAATGGAGGGTCAGTATTGAGGGAAGGTTGCACTAACGGAGGGTCAGTACTGAGGGAATGTTGCACTAACGGAGGGTCAGTATTGAGGGAATGTTGCACTAACGGAGGGTCAGTACTGAGGGAATGTTGCACTAACGGAGGGTCAGTATTGAGGGAATGCTACACTAATGGAGGGTCAGTACTGAGGGAATGTTGCACTAACGGAGGGTCAGTATTG
The DNA here is from genome assembly GCF_036365525.1 of Heterodontus francisci. Lineage (NCBI taxonomy): Eukaryota > Metazoa > Chordata > Chondrichthyes > Heterodontiformes > Heterodontidae > Heterodontus > Heterodontus francisci. The sequence goes on from NC_090373.1 coordinate 195,201,650, forward strand.
AGGGAATGTTGCACTAATGGAGGGTCAGTATTGAGGGAATGTTGCACTAATGGAGGGTCAGTAATGAAGGAATGTTGCACCAACAGAGGATCAGTATTGAGGGAATGCTGCACGAACGGAGGGTCAGTATTGAGGGAATGTTGCACTAACGGAGGGTCAGTACTGAAGGTATGTTGCACTAACGGAGGGTCAGTACTGAGAGAATGCTGCACTAACGTAGGGTCAGTACTGAGGGAATGTTGCACGAACGGAGGGTCAGTACTGAGGGAATGTTGCACTAACGGAGGGTCAGTATTGAGGGAATGTTGCACTAATGGAGGGTCAGTATTGAGGGAATGCTGCACTAACGGAGGGTCAGTATTGAGGGAATGCTGCACTAACGGAGGGGTCAGTACTGAGGGAATGTTGCACTAACTGAGGGGTCAGTATTGAGGGAATGTTGCACTAACGGAGGGGTCAGTATTGAGGGAATGTTGCACTAACGGAGGGGTCAGTATTGATGGAATTCTGCACGAACGGAGGGGTCAGTATTGAGGGAATGTTGCACTAACGGAGGGGTCAGTACTGAGGGAATGTTGCACTAAAGGAGGGTCACTTTTGAGGGAATGTTGCACGAACGGAGGTTCAGTACTGAGGGAATGTTGCACTAACGGAGGGTCAGTATTGAGGGAATGTTGCACTAATGGAGGGTCAGTATTGAGGGAAGGTTGCACTAACGGATGGTCAGTACTGAGGGAATGTTGCACTAACGGAGGGTCAGTATTGAGGGAATGCTGCACTAACGGAGGGTAAGTACTGATGGGAGGTTGCACTTTTGGAGGGTCAGTACTGAGGGAATGTTGCACTAACGGAGGGTCAGGACTGAGAGAATGTTGCACTAACGGAGGATCAGTATTGAGGGAATGTTGCACTAATGGAGGGTCAGTATTGAGGGAATGCTGCACTAATGGAGGGTCAGTACTGAGGGAATGTTGCACTAACGGAGGGTCAGTACTGAAGGAATGTTGCACTAACGGAGGGTCAGTACTGAGGGAATGTTGCACTAACACAGGGTCAGTATTGAGGGAATGCTGCACGAACGGAGGGTCAGTATTGAGGGAATGTTGCACTAACGGAGGGTCAGTATTGAGGGAATGTTGCACTAATGGAGGGTCAGTACTGAGGGAATGCTGCAATCATGGAGGGTCAGTACTGAAGGAATGTTGCACTAACGGAGGGTCAGTACTGAGGGAATGTTGCACTAACGGAGGGTCAGTATTGAGGGAATGCTGCACTAACGGAGGGTCAGTTTTGAGGGAATGCTGCTCTCACGTAGGGTCAGTACTGAAGGAATGTTGCACAAACGGAGGGTCACTTTTGAGGGAATGTTGCACTAACGGAGGGTCAGTACTGAGGGAATGTTGCACTAACGGAGGGTCAGTATTGAGGGAATGTTGCACTAACGGAGGGTCAGTATTGAGGGAATGTTGCACTAATGGAGGGTCAGTACTGAGGGAATGCTGCAATAACGGAGGGTCAGAACTGAGGGAATGCTGCACTAACGGAGGGTCAGTATTGAGGGAATGCTGCACTAACGGAGGGTCAGTACTGATGGGAGGTTGCACCTTTGGAGGGTCAGTACTGAGGGAATGTTGCATTAACGGAGGGTCAGTACTGAGGGAATGTTGCACTAACGGAGTGTCAGTATTGAGGGAATGTTGCACTAATGGAGGGTCAGTATTGAGGTAAGGTTGCACTAACGGATGGTCAGTACTGAGGGAATGCTGCACTAACGGAGGGTCAGTATTGAGGGAATGTTGCACTAACGGAGGGTCAGTATTGAGGGAATGTTGCACTAACGGAGGGTCAGTATTGAGGGAATGCTGCACTAACGGAGGGTCAGTATTGAGGGAATGTTGCCCTAACGGAGGGTCAGTATTGAGGGAAGGTTGCACTCATGGAGGGTCAGTATTGAGGGAATGTTGCCCTAACGGAGGGGTCAGTATTGAGGAATGTTGCACTAACGGAGGGTCAGTATTGAGGGAAGGTTGCACTCATGGAGGGTCAGTATTGAGGGAATGTTGCCCTAACGGAGGGTCAGTATTGAGGGAATGCTGCACTAACGGAGGTTCAGTACTGAAGGAATGCTGCAATAACGGAGGGGTCAGTATTGAGGGAAGGTTGCACTAACAGAGGGTCAGTATTGAGGGAATGCTGCACTAACGGAGGGTCAGTATTGAGGGAATGTTGCACTAACGGAGGGTCAGTACTGAGGGAATGTTGCACTAACGGAGGGTCAGTACTGATGGGAGGTTGCACTTTTGGAGGGTCAGTACTGAGGGAATGTTGCACTAACGGAGGGTCAGGACTGAGAGAATGTTGCACTAACGGAGGATCAGTATTGAGGGAATGTTGCACTAATGGAGGGTCAGTATTGAGGGAATGCTGCACTAATGGAGGGTCAGTACTGAGGGAATGTTGCACTAACGGAGGGTCAGTACTGAAGGAATGTTGCACTAACGGAGGGTCAGTACTGAGGGATTGTTGCACTAACAGAGGGTCAGTATTGAGGGAATGCTGCACGAACGGAGGGTCGGTATTGAGGGAATGTTGCACTAACGGAGGGTCAGTATTGAGGGAATGTTGCACTAATGGAGGGTCAGTACTGAGGGAATGCTGCAATCATGGAGGGTCAGTACTGAAGGAATGTTGCACTAACGGATGGTCAGTACTGAGGGAATGTTGCACTAACGGAGGGTCAGTATTGAGGGAATGCTGCACTAACGGAGGGTCAGTTTTGAGGGAATGCTGCTCTCACGTAGGGTCAGTACTGAAGGAATGTTGCACAAACGGAGGGTCACTTTTGAGGGAATGTTGCACTAACGGAGGGTCAGTACTGATGGGAGGTTGCACGAATGGAGGGTCAGTACTGAGGGAATGTTGCATTAACGGAGGGTCAGTACTGAGGGAATGTTGCACTAACGGAGTGTCAGTATTGAGGGAATGTTGCACTAATGGAGGGTCAGTATTGAGGTAAGGTTGCACTAACGGATGGTCAGTACTGAGGGAATGTTGCACTAACGGAGGGTCAGTATTGAGGGAATGCTGCACTAACGGAGGGTCAGTAGTGAGGGAATGTTGCACTAACGGAGGGTCAGTATTGAGGGAATGTTGCACTAATGGAGGTTCAGTATTGAGGGAATGCTGCACTAACGGAGTGTCAGTATTGAGGGAATGCTGCACTAACGGAGGGGTCAGTATTGAGGGAATGTTGCACGAATGGAGGGTCAGTATTGAGGGAATGCTGCACTAACAGTGGGTCAGTATTGAGGGAATGCTGCACTAACGGAGGGTCAGTATTGAGGGAATGCTGCAATAACAGAGGTGTCAGTACTGAGGGAATGTTGCACTAACGGAGGGGTCAGTACGGAGGGAATGTTGCACTAATGGAGGGGTCAGTATTGAGGGAATGTTGCACTAATGGAGGGTCAGTATTGAGGGAAGGTTGCACTAACGGAGGGTCAGTACTGAGGGAATGTTGCACTAACGGAGGGTCAGTATTGAGGGAATGTTGCACTAACGGAGGGTCAGTACTGAGGGAATGTTGCACTAACGGAGGGTCAGTATTGAGGGAATGCTACACTAATGGAGGGTCAGTACTGAGGGAATGTTGCACTAACGGAGGGTCAGTATTGAGGGAATGTTGCACTAATGGAGGGTCAGTATTGAGGGAATGTTGCACTAATGGAGGGTCAGTAATGAAGGAATGTTGCACTAACAGAGGGTCAGTATTGAGGGAATGCTGCACGAACGGAGGGTCAGTATTGAGGGAATGTTGCACTAACGGAGGGTCAGTACTGAAGGTATGTTGCACTAACGGAGGGTCAGTACTGAGAGAATGCTGCACTAACTTAGGGTCAGTACTGAGGGAATGTTGCACGAACGGAGGGTCAGTATTGAGGGAATGTTGCACTAATGGAGGGTCAGTATTGAGGGAATGCTGCACTAACGGAGGGTCAGTATTGAGGGAATGCTGCACTAACGGAGGGGTCAGTACTGAGGTAATGTTGCACTAATGGAGGGGTCAGTATTGAGGGAATGTTGCACTAACGGAGGGGTCAGTATTGAGGGAATGTTGCACTAACGGAGGGGTCAGTATTGATGGAATTCTGCACGAACGGAGGGGTCCGTATTGAGGGAATGTTGCACTAACGGAGGGGTCAGTACTGAGGGAATGTTGCACTAACGGAGGGTCAGTATTGAGGGAATGTTGCACTAATGGAGGGTCAGTACTGAGGGAACGCTGCAATAATGGAGGGTCAGTACTGAAGGAATGTTGCACTAACGGAGGGTCACTATTGAGGGAATGTTGCACTAACGGAGGGTCAGTACTGAGGGAATGCTGCACTAACAGAGGGTCAGTATTGAGGGAATGCTGCAATAACAGAGGTGTCAGTACTGAGGGAATGTTGCACTCACGGAGGGGTCAGTACGGAGGGAATGTTGCACTAACGGAGGGGTCAGTATTGAGGGAATGTTGCACTAATGGAGGGTCAGTATTGAGGGAAGGTTGCACTAACGGAGGGTCAGTACTGAGGGAATGTTGCACTAACGGAGGTTCAGTATTGAGGGAATGTTGCACTAACGGAGGGTCAGTACTGAGGGAATGTTGCACTAACGGAGGGTCAGTATTGAGGGAATGCTACACTAATGGAGGGTCAGTACTGAGGGAATGTTGCACTAACGGAGGGTCAGTATTGAGGGAATGTTGCACTAATGGAGGGTCAGTATTGAGGGAATGTTGCACTAACGGAGGGTCAGTACTGAGGGAATGTTGCACTAACGGAGGGTCAGTATTGAGGGAATGCTACACTAATGGAGGGTCAGTACTGAGGGAATGTTGCACTAACGGAGGGTCAGTACTGAGGGAATGCTGCACTAACAGAGGGTCAGTATTGAGGGAATGCTGCAATAACAGAGGTGTCAGTACTGAGGGAATGTTGCACTCACGGAGGGGTCAGTACGGAGGGAATGTTGCACTAACAAAGGGGTCAGTATTGAGGGAATGTTGCACTAATGGATGGTCAGTATTGAGGGAAGGTTGCACTAACGGAGGGTCAGTACTGAGGGAATGTTGCACTAACGGAGGGTCAGTATTGAGGGAATGTTGCACTAACGGAGGGTCAGTACTGAGGGAATGTTGCACTAACGGAGGGTCAGTATTGAGGGAATGCTACACTAATGGAGGGTCAGTACTGAGGGAATGTTGCACTAACGGAGGGTCAGTATTGAGGGAATGTTGCACTAATGGAGGGTCAGTATTGAGGGAATGTTGCACTAACGGAGGGTCAGTACTGAGGGAATGTTGCACTAACGGAGGGTCAGTACTGAAGGAATGTTGCACTAACAGAGGGTCAGTACTGAGAGAATGTTGCACTAACGGAGGGTCAGTACTGAGGGAATGTTGCACTAATGGAGGGTCAGTATTGAGGGAATGCTGCACTAATGGAGGGTCAGTACTGAGGGAATGTTGCACTAACGGAGGGTCAGTACTGAAGGAATGTTGCACTAATGGAGGGTCAGTACTGAGGGAATGCTGCAATCATGGAGGGTCAGTACTGAAGGAATGTTGCACTAACGGAGGGTCAGTACTGAGGGAATGTTGCACTAACGGAGGGTCAGTATTGAGGGAATGCTGCACTAACGGAGGGTCAGTTTTGAGGGAATGCTGCTCTCACGTAGGGTCAGTACTGAAGGAATGTTGCACAAACGGAGGGTCACTTTTGAGGGAATGTTGCACTAACGGAGGGTCAGTACTGAGGGAATGTTGCACTAACGGAGGGTCATTATTGAGGGAATGTTGCACTAATGGAGGGTCAGTATTGAGGGAAGGTTGCACTAACGGAGGGTCAGTACTGAGGGAATGTTGCACTAACGGAGGTTCAGTATTGAGGGAATGTTGCACTAACGGAGGGTCAGTACTGAGGGAATGTTGCACTAACGGAGGGTCAGTATTGAGGGAATGCAACACTAATGGAGGGTCAGTACTGAGGGAATGTTGCACTAACGGAGGGTCAGTATTGAGGGAATGTTGCACTAATGGAGGGTCAGTATTGAGGGAATGTTGCACTAACGGAGGGTCAGTACTGAGGGAATGTTGCACTAACGGAGGGTCAGTATTGAGGGAATGCTACACTAATGGAGGGTCAGTACTGAGGGAATGTTGCACTAACGGAAGGTCAGTACTGAGGGAATGCTGCACTAACAGAGGGTCAGTATTGAGGGAATGCTGCAATAACAGAGGTGTCAGTACTGAGGGAATGTTGCACTCACGGAGGGGTCAGTACGGAGGGAATGTTGCACTAACAGAGGGGTCAGTATTGAGGGAATGTTGCACTAATGGATGGTCAGTATTGAGGGAAGGTTGCACTAACGGAGGGTCAGTACTGAGGGAATGTTGCACTAACGGAGGGTCAGTACTGAGGGAATGTTGCACTAATGGAGGGTCAGTATTGAGGGAATGCTGCACTAATGGAGGGTCAGTACTGAGGGAATGTTGCACTAACGGAGGGTCAGTACTGAAGGAATGTTGCACTAATGGAGGGTCAGTACTGAGGGAATGCTGCAATCATGGAGGGTCAGTACTGAAGGAATGTTGCACTAACGGAGGGTCAGTACTGAGGGAATGTTGCACTAACGGAGGGTCAGTATTGAGGGAATGCTGCACTAACGGAGGGTCAGTTTTGAGGGAATGCTGCTCTCACGTAGGGTCAGTACTGAAGGAATGTTGCACAAACGGAGGGTCACTTTTGAGGGAATGTTGCACTAACGGAGGGTCAGTACTGAGGGAATGTTGCACTAACGGAGGGTCATTATTGAGGGAATGTTGCACTAATGGAGGGTCAGTATTGAGGGAAGGTTGCACTAACGGAGGGTCAGTACTGAGGGAATGTTGCACTAACGGAGGTTCAGTATTGAGGGAATGTTGCACTAACGGAGGGTCAGTACTGAGGGAATGTTGCACTAACGGAGGGTCAGTATTGAGGGAATGCTACACTAATGGAGGGTCAGTACTGAGGGAATGTTGCACTAACGGAGGGTCAGTATTGAGGGAATGTTGCACTAATGGAGGGTCAGTATTGAGGGAATGTTGCACTAACGGAGGGTCAGTACTGAGGGAATGTTGCACTAACGGAGGGTCAGTATTGAGGGAATGCTACACTAATGGAGGGTCAGTACTGAGGGAATGTTGCACTAACGGAAGGTCAGTACTGAGGGAATGCTGCACTAACAGAGGGTCAGTATTGAGGGAATGCTGCAATAACAGAGGTGTCAGTACTGAGGGAATGTTGCACTCACGGAGGGGTCAGTACGGAGGGAATGTTGCACTAACAGAGGGGTCAGTATTGAGGGAATGTTGCACTAATGGATGGTCAGTATTGAGGGAAGGTTGCACTAACGGAGGGTCAGTACTGAGGGAATGTTGCACTAACGGAGGGTCAGTATTGAGGGAATGTTGCACTAACGGAGGGTCAGTACTGAGGGAATGTTGCACTAACGGAGGGTCAGTATTGAGGGAATGCTGCACTAACGGAGGGTCAGTATTGAGGGAATGTTGCACTAATGGAGGGTCAGTATTGAGGGAATGTTGCACTAACGGAGGGTCAGTATTGAGGGAATGCTGCACTAACGGAGGGTCAGTACTGATGGGAGGTTGCACGAATGGAGGGTCAGTACTGAGGGAATGTTGCATTAACGGAGGGTCAGTACTGAGGGAATGTTGCACTAACGGAGTGTCAGTATTGAGGGAATGTTGCACTAATGGAGGGTCAGTATTGAGGTAAGGTTGCACTAACGGATGGTCAGTACTGAGGGAATGTTGCACTAACGGAGTGTCAGTATTGAGGGAATGTTGCACTAATGGAGGGTCAGTATTGAGGTAAGGTTGCACTAACGGATGGTCAGTACTGAGGGAATGTTGCACTAACGGAGGGTCAGTATTGAGGGAATGCTGCACTAACGGAGGGTCAGTAGTGAGGGAATGTTGCACTAACGGAGGGTCAGTATTGAGGGAATGTTGCACTAATGGAGGGTCAGTATTGAGGGAATGCTGCACTAACGGAGTGTCAGTATTGAGGGAATGCTGCACTAACGGAGGGGTCAGTATTGAGGGAATGTTGCACGAATGGAGGGTCAGTATTGAGGGAATGCTGCACTAACAGTGGGTCAGTATTGAGGGAATGCTGCACTAACGGAGGGTCAGTATTGAGGGAATGCTGCAATAACAGAGGTGTCAGTACTGAGGGAATGTTGCACTAACGGAGGGGTCAGTACGGAGGGAATGTTGCACTAATGGAGGGGTCAGTATTGAGGGAATGTTGCACTAATGGAGGGTCAGTATTGAGGGAAGGTTGCACTAACGGAGGGTCAGTACTGAGGGAATGTTGCACTAACGGAGGGTCAGTATTGAGGGAATGTTGCACTAACGGAGGGTCAGTACTGAGGGAATGTTGCACTAACGGAGGGTCAGTATTGAGGGAATGCTACACTAATGGAGGGTCAGTACTGAGGGAATGTTGCACTAACGGAGGGTCAGTATTGAGGGAATGTTGCACTAATGGAGGGTCAGTATTGAGGGAATGTTGCACTAATGGAGGGTCAGTAATGAAGGAATGTTGCACTAACAGAGGGTCAGTATTGAGGGAATGCTGCACGAACGGAGGGTCAGTATTGAGGGAATGTTGCACTAACGGAGGGTCAGTACTGAAGGTATGTTGCACTAACGGAGGGTCAGTACTGAGAGAATGCTGCACTAACTTAGGGTCAGTACTGAGGGAATGTTGCACGAACGGAGGGTCAGTATTGAGGGAATGTTGCACTAATGGAGGGTCAGTATTGAGGGAATGCTGCACTAACGGAGGGTCAGTATTGAGGGAATGCTGCACTAACGGAGGGGTCAGTACTGAGGGAATGTTGCACTAATGGAGGGGTCAGTATTGAGGGAATGTTGCACTAACGGAGGGGTCAGTATTGAGGGAATGTTGCACTAACGGAGGGGTCAGTATTGATGGAATTCTGCACGAACGGAGGGGTCCGTATTGAGGGAATGTTGCACTAACGGAGGGGTCAGTACTGAGGGAATGTTGCACTAACGGAGGGTCAGTATTGAGGGAATGTTGCACTAATGGAGGGTCAGTACTGAGGGAACGCTGCAATAATGGAGGGTCAGTACTGAAGGAATGTTGCACTAACGGAGGGTCACTATTGAGGGAATGTTGCACTAACGGAGGGTCAGTACTGAGGGAATGCTGCACTAACAGAGGGTCTGTATTGAGGGAATGCTGCAATAACAGAGGTGTCAGTACTGAGGGAATGTTGCACTCACGGAGGGGTCAGTACGGAGGGAATGTTGCACTAACGGAGGGGTCAGTATTGAGGGAATGTTGCACTAATGGAGGGTCAGTATTGAGGGAAGGTTGCACTAACGGAGGGTCAGTACTGAGGGAATGTTGCACTAACGGAGGTTCAGTATTGAGGGAATGTTGCACTAACGGAGGGTCAGTACTGAGGGAATGTTGCACTAACGGAGGGTCAGTATTGAGGGAATGCTACACTAATGGAGGGTCAGTACTGAGGGAATGTTGCACTAACGGAGGGTCAGTATTGAGGGAATGTTGCACTAATGGAGGGTCAGTATTGAGGGAATGTTGCACTAACGGAGGGTCAGTACTGAGGGAATGTTGCACTAACGGAGGGTCAGTATTGAGGGAATGCTACACTAATGGAGGGTCAGTACTGAGGGAATGTTGCACTAACGGAGGGTCAGTACTGAGGGAATGCTGCACTAACAGAGGGTCAGTATTGAGGGAATGCTGCAATAACAGAGGTGTCAGTACTGAGGGAATGTTGCACTCACGGAGGGGTCAGTACGGAGGGAATGTTGCACTAACAAAGGGGTCAGTATTGAGGGAATGTTGCACTAATGGATGGTCAGTATTGAGGGAAGGTTGCACTAACGGAGGGTCAGTACTGAGGGAATGTTGCACTAACGGAGGGTCAGTATTGAGGGAATGTTGCACTAACGGAGGGTCAGTACTGAGGGAATGTTGCACTAACGGAGGGTCAGTATTGAGGGAATGCTACACTAATGGAGGGTCAGTACTGAGGGAATGTTGCACTAACGGAGGGTCAGTATTGAGGGAATGTTGCACTAATGGAGGGTCAGTATTGAGGGAATGTTGCACTAACGGAGGGTCAGTACTGAGGGAATGTTGCACTAACGGAGGGTCAGTACTGAAGGAATGTTGCACTAACAGAGGGTCAGTACTGAGAGAATGTTGCACTAACGGAGGGTCAGTACTGAGGGAATGTTGCACTAATGGAGGGTCAGTATTGAGGGAATGCTGCACTAATGGAGGGTCAGTACTGAGGGAATGTTGCACTAACGGAGGGTCAGTACTGAAGGAATGTTGCACTAATGGAGGGTCAGTACTGAGGGAATGCTGCAATCATGGAGGGTCAGTACTGAAGGAATGTTGCACTAACGGAGGGTCAGTACTGAGGGAATGTTGCACTAACGGAGGGTCAGTATTGAGGGAATGCTGCACTAACGGAGGGTCAGTTTTGAGGGAATGCTGCTCTCACGTAGGGTCAGTACTGAAGGAATGTTGCACAAACGGAGGGTCACTTTTGAGGGAATGTTGCACTAACGGAGGGTCAGTACTGAGGGAATGTTGCACTAACGGAGGGTCATTATTGAGGGAATGTTGCACTAATGGAGGGTCAGTATTGAGGGAAGGTTGCACTAACGGAGGGTCAGTACTGAGGGAATGTTGCACTAACGGAGGTTCAGTATTGAGGGAATGTTGCACTAACGGAGGGTCAGTACTGAGGGAATGTTGCACTAACGGAGGGTCAGTATTGAGGGAATGCTACACTAATGGAGGGTCAGTACTGAGGGAATGTTGCACTAACGGAGGGTCAGTATTGAGGGAATGTTGCACTAATGGAGGGTCAGTATTGAGGGAATGTTGCACTAACGGAGGGTCAGTACTGAGGGAATGTTGCACTAACGGAGGGTCAGTATTGAGGGAATGCTACACTAATGGAGGGTCAGTACTGAGGGAATGTTGCACTAACGGAAGGTCAGTACTGAGGGAATGCTGCACTAACAGAGGGTCAGTATTGAGGGAATGCTGCAATAACAGAGGTGTCAGTACTGAGGGAATGTTGCACTCACGGAGGGGTCAGTACGGAGGGAATGTTGCACTAACAGAGGGGTCAGTATTGAGGGAATGTTGCACTAATGGATGGTCAGTATTGAGGGAAGGTTGCACTAACGGAGGGTCAGTACTGAGGGAATGTTGCACTAACGGAGGGTCAGTATTGAGGGAATGTTGCACTAACGGAGGGTCAGTACTGAGGGAATGTTGCACTAACGGAGGGTCAGTATTGAGGGAATGCTACACTAATGGAGGGTCAGTACTGAGGGAATGTTGCACTAACGGAGGGTCAGTATTGAGGGAATGTTGCACTAATGGAGGGTCAGTATTGAGGGAATGTTGCACTAACGGAGGGTCAGTACTGAGGGAATGTTGCACTAACGGAGGGTCAGTACTGAAGGAATGTTGCACTAACAGAGGGTCAGTACTGAGAGAATGTTGCACTAACGGAGGGTCAGTACTGAGGGAATGTTGCACTAATGGAGGGTCAGTATTGAGGGAATGCTGCACTAATGGAGGGTCAGTACTGAAGGAATGTTGCACTAATGGAGGGTCAGTACTGAGGGAATGCTGCAATCATGGAGGGTCAGTACTGAAGGAATGTTGCACTAACGGAGGGTCAGTACTGAGGGAATGTTGCACTAACGGAGGGTCAGTATTGAGGGAATGCTGCACTAACGGAGGGTCAGTTTTGAGGGAATGCTGCTCTCACGTAGGGTCAGTACTGAAGGAATGTTGCACAAACGGAGGGTCACTTTTGAGGGAATGTTGCACTAACGGAGGGTCAGTACTGAGGGAATGTTGCACTAACGGAGGGTCAGTATTGAGGGAATGTTGCACTAATGGAGGGTCAGTATTGAGGTAAGGTTGCACTAACGGATGGTCAGTACTGAGGGAATGTTGCACTAACGGAGGGTCAGTATTGAGGGAATGCTGCACTAACGGAGGGTCAGTACTGATGGGAGGTTGCACCTTTGGAGGGTCAGTACTGAGGGAATGTTGCATTAACGGAGGGTCAGTACTGAGGGAATGTTGCACTAACGGAGTGTCAGTATTGAGGGAATGTGGCACTAATGGTGGGTCAGTATTGAGGTAAGGTTGCACTAACGGAGGGTCAGTACTGAGGGAATGTTGCACTAACAGAGGGTCAGTATTGAGGGAATGTTGCACTAATGGAGGGTCAGTATTGAGGGAATGCTGCACTAACGGAGGGTCAGTATTGAGGGAATGTTGCACTAACGGAGGGTCAGTATTGAGGGAATGTTGCACTAATGGAGGGTCAGTATTGAGGGAAGTTTGCACTAACGGAGGGTCAGTACTGAGGGAATGTTGCACTAACGGAGGGTCAGTATTGAGGGAATGTTGCACTAACGGAGGGTCAGTACTGAGGGAATGTTGCACTAACGGAGGGTCAGTATTGAGGGAATGTTGCACTAACGGAGGGTCAGTATTGAGGGAATGCTGCACTAACGGAGTGTCAGTATTGAGGGAATGCTGCACTAACGGAGGGGTCAGTATTGAGGGAATGTTGCACGAATGGAGGGTCAGTATTGAGGGAATGCTGCACTAACGGAGGGTCAGTATTGAGGGAATGCTGCAATAACAGAGGTGTCAGTACTGAGGGAATGTTGCACTAACGGAGGGGTCAGTACGGAGGGAATGTTGCACTAATGGAGGGGTCAGTATTGAGGGAATGTTGCACTAATGGAGGGTCAGTATTGAGGGAAGGTTGCACTAACGGAGGGTCAGTACTGAGGGAATGTTGCACTAACGGAGGGTCAGTATTGAGGCAATGTTGCACTAACGGAGGGTCAGTACTGAGGGAATGTTGCACTAACGGAGGGTCAGTATTGAGGGAATGCTACACTAATGGAGGCTCAGTACTGAGGGAATGTTGCACTAACGGAGGGTCAGTATTGAGGGAATGTTGCACTAATGGAGGGTCAGTATTGAGGGAATGTTGCACTAATGGAGGGTCAGTAATGAAGGAATGTTGCACCAACAGAGGGTCAGTATTGAGGGAATGCTGCACGAACGGAGGGTCAGTATTGAGGGAATGTTGCACTAACGGAGGGTCAGTACTGAAGGTATGTTGCACTAACGGAGGGTCAGTACTGAGAGAATGCTGCACTAACGTAGGGTCAGTACTGAGGGAATGTTGCACGAACGGAGGGTCAGTACTGAGGGAATGTTGCACTAACGGAGGGTCAGTATTGAGGGAATGTTGCACTAATGGAGGGTCAGTATTGAGGGAATGCTGCACTAACGGAGGGTCAGTATTGAGGGAATGCTGCACTAACGGAGGGGTCAGTACTGAGGGAATGTTGCACTAACTGAGGGGTCAGTATTGAGGGAATGTTGCACTAACGGAGGGGTCAGTATTGAGGGAATGTTGCACTAACGGAGGGTCAGTATTGAGGGAATGTTGCACTAATGGAGGGTCAGTATTGAGGGAATGTTGCACTAATGGAGGGTCAGTAATGAAGGAATGTTGCACCAACAGAGGGTCAGTATTGAGGGAATGCTGCACGAACGGAGGGTCAGTATTGAGGGAATGTTGCACTAACGGAGGGTCAGTACTGAAGGTATGTTGCACTAACGGAGGGTCAGTACTGAGAGAATGCTGCACTAACGTAGGGTCAGTACTGAGGGAATGTTGCACGAACGGAGGGTCAGTACTGAGGGAATGTTGCACTAACGGAGGGTCAGTATTGAGGGAATGTTGCACTAATGGAGGGTCAGTATTGAGGGAATGCTGCACTAACGGAGGGTCAGTATTGAGGGAATGCTGCACTAACGGAGGGGTCAGTACTGAGGGAATGTTGCACTAACTGAGGGGTCAGTATTGAGGGAATGTTGCACTAACGGAGGGGTCAGTATTGAGGGAATGTTGCACTAACGGAGGGGTCAGTATTGATGGAATTCTGCACGAACGGAGGGTCAGTATTGAGGGAATGTTGCACTAACGGAGGGTCAGTATTGAGGGAATGCTGCACTAACGGAGTGTCAGTATTGAGGGAATGCTGCACTAACGGAGGGGTCAGTATTGAGGGAATGTTGCACGAATGGAGGGTCAGTATTGAGGGAATGCTGCACTAACGGAGGGTCAGTATTGAGGGAATGCTGCAATAACAGAGGTGTCAGTACTGAGGGAATGTTGCACTAACGGAGGGGTCAGTACGGAGGGAATGTTGCACTAACGGAGGGGTCAGTATTGAGGGAATGTTGCACTAATGGAGGGTCAGTATTGAGGGAAGGTTGCACTAACGGAGGGTCAGTACTGAGGGAATGTTGCACTAACGGAGGGTCAGTATTGAGGCAATGTTGCACTAACGGAGGGTCAGTACTGAGGGAATGTTGCACTAACGGAGGGTCAGTATTGAGGGAATGCTACACTAATGGAGGCTCAGTACTGAGGGAATGTTGCACTAACGGAGGGTCAGTATTGAGGGAATGTTGCACTAATGGAGGGTCAGTATTGAGGGAATGTTGCACTAATGGAGGGTCAGTAATGAAGGAATGTTGCACCAACAGAGGGTCAGTATTGAGGGAATGCTGCACGAACGGAGGGTCAGTATTGAGGGAATGTTGCACTAACGGAGGGTCAGTACTGAAGGTATGTTGCACTAACGGAGGGTCAGTACTGAGAGAATGCTGCACTAACGTAGGGTCAGTACTGAGGGAATGTTGCACGAACGGAGGGTCAGTACTGAGGGAATGTTGCACTAACGGAGGGTCAGTATTGAGGGAATGTTGCACTAATGGAGGGTCAGTATTGAGGGAATGCTGCACTAACGGAGGGTCAGTATTGAGGGAATGCTGCACTAACGGAGGGGTCAGTACTGAGGGAATGTTGCACTAACTGAGGGGTCAGTATTGAGGGAATGTTGCACTAACGGAGGGGTCAGTATTGAGGGAATGTTGCACTAACGGAGGGTCAGTATTGAGGGAATGTTGCACTAATGGAGGGTCAGTATTGAGGGAATGTTGCACTAATGGAGGGTCAGTAATGAAGGAATGTTGCACCAACAGAGGGTCAGTATTGAGGGAATGCTGCACGAACGGAGGGTCAGTATTGAGGGAATGTTGCACTAACGGAGGGTCAGTACTGAAGGTATGTTGCACTAACGGAGGGTCAGTACTGAGAGAATGCTGCACTAACGTAGGGTCAGTACTGAGGGAATGTTGCACGAACGGAGGGTCAGTACTGAGGGAATGTTGCACTAACGGAGGGTCAGTATTGAGGGAATGTTGCACTAATGGAGGGTCAGTATTGAGGGAATGCTGCACTAACGGAGGGTCAGTATTGAGGGAATGCTGCACTAACGGAGGGGTCAGTACTGAGGGAATGTTGCACTAACTGAGGGGTCAGTATTGAGGGAATGTTGCACTAACGGAGGGGTCAGTATTGAGGGAATGTTGCACTAACGGAGGGGTCAGTATTGATGGAATTCTGCACGAACGGAGGGGTCAGTATTGAGGGAATGTTGCACTAACGGAGGGGTCAGTACTGAGGGAATGTTGCACTAAAGGAGGGTCACTTTTGAGGGAATGTTGCACGAACGGAGGTTCAGTACTGAGGGAATGTTGCACTAACGGAGGGTCAGTATTGAGGGAATGTTGCACTAATGGAGGGTCAGTATTGAGGGAAGGTTGCACTAACGGATGGTCAGTACTGAGGGAATGTTGCACTAACGGAGGGTCAGTATTGAGGGAATACTGCACTAACGGAGGGTAAGTACTGATGGGAGGTTGCACTTTTGGAGGGTCAGTACTGAGGGAATGTTGCACTAACGGAGGGTCAGGACTGAGAGAATGTTGCACGAACGGAGGATCAGTATTGAGGGAATGTTGCACTAATGGAGGGTCAGTATTGAGGGAATGCTGCACTAATGGAGGGTCAGTACTGAGGGAATGTTGCACTAACGGAGGGTCAGTACTGAAGGAATGTTGCACTAACGGAGGGTCAGTACTGAGGTAATGTTGCACTAACACAGGGTCAGTATTGAGGGAATGCTGCACGAACGGAGGGTCAGTATTGAGGGAATGTTGCACTAACGGAGGGTCAGTATTGAGGGAATGTTGCACTAATGGAGGGTCAGTACTGAGGGAATGCTGCAATCATGGAGGGTCAGTACTGAAGGAATGTTGCACTAACGGAGGGTCAGTACTGAGGGAATGTTGCACTAACGGAGGGTCAGTATTGAGGGAATGCTGCACTAACGGAGGGTCAGTTTTGAGGGAATGCTGCTCTCACGTAGGGTCAGTACTGAAGGAATGTTGCACAAACGGAGGGTCACTTTTGAGGGAATGTTGCACTAACGGAGGGTCAGTACTGAGGGAATGTTGCACTAACGGAGGGTCAGTATTGAGGGAATGTTGCACTAACGGAGGGTCAGTATTGAGGGAATGTTGCACTAATGGAGGGTCAGTACTGAGGGAATGCTGCAATAACGGAGGGTCAGAACTGAGGGAATGCTGCTCTAACGGAGGGTCAGTATTGAGGGAATGCTGCACTAACGGAGGGTCAGTACTGATGGGAGGTTGCACCTTTGGAGGGTCAGTACTGAGGGAATGTTGCATTAACGGATGGTCAGTACTGAGGGAATGCTGCACTAACGGAGGTTCAGTATTGAGGGAATGTTGCACTAACGGAGGGTCAGTATTGAGGGAATGTTGCACTAACGGAGGGTCAGTATTGAGGGAATGCTGCTCTAACGGAGGGTCAGTATTGAGGGAATGTTGCCCTAACGGAGGGTCAGTATTGAGGGAAGGTTGCACTCATGGAGGGTCAGTATTGAGGGAATGTTGCCCTAACGGAGGGGTCAGTATTGAGGAATGTTGCACTAACGGAGGGTCAGTATTGAGGGAAGGTTGCACTCATGGAGGGTCAGTATTGAGGGAATGTTGCCCTAACGGAGGGTCAGTATTGAGGGAATGCTGCACTAACGGAGGTTCAGTACTGAAGGAATGCTGCAATAACGGAGGGGTCAGTATTGAGGGAAGGTTGCACTAACAGAGGGTCAGTATTGAGTGAATGCTGCACTAACGGAGGGTCAGTATTGAGGGAATGTTGCACTAACGGAGGGTCAGTACTGAGGGAATGTTGCACTAACGGAGGGTCAGTACTGATGGGAGGTTGCGCTTTTGGAGGGTCAGTACTGAGGGAATGTTGCACTAACGGAGGGTCAGGACTGAGAGAATGTTGCACTAACGGAGGATCAGTATTGAGGGAATGTTGCACTAATGGAGGGTCAGTATTGAGGGAATGCTGCACTAATGGAGGGTCAGTACTGAGGGAATGTTGCACTAACGGAGGTTCAGTACTGAAGGAATGTTGCACTAACGGAGGGTCAGTACTGAGGGAATGTTGCACTAACAGAGGGTCAGTATTGAGGGAATGCTGCACGAACGGAGGGTCAGTATTGAGGGAATGTTGCACTAACGGAGGGTCAGTATTGAGGGAATGTTGCACTAATGGAGGGTCAGTACTGAGGGAATGCTGCAATCATGGAGGGTCAGTACTGAAGGAATGTTGCACTAACGGAGGGTCAGTACTGAGGGAATGTTGCACTAACGGAGGGTCAGTATTGAGGGAATGCTGCACTAACGGAGGGTCAGTTTTGAGGGAATGCTGCTCTCACGTAGGGTCAGTACTGAAGGAATGTTGCACAAACGGAGGGTCACTTTTGAGGGAATGTTGCACTAACGGAGGGTCAGTACTGAGGGAATGTTGCACTAACGGAGGGTCAGTATTGAGGGAATGTTGCACTAATGGAGGGTCAGTATTGAGGGAATGTTGCACTAACGGAGGGTCAGTATTGAGGGAATGCTGCACTAACGGAGGGTCAGTACTGATGGGAGGTTGCACGAATGGAGGGTCAGTACTGAGGGAATGTTGCATTAACGGAGGGTCAGTACTGAGGGAATGTTGCACTAACGGAGTGTCAGTATTGAGGGAATGTTGCACTAATGGAGGGTCAGTATTGAGGTAAGGTTGCACTAACGGATGGTCAGTACTGAGGGAATGTTGCACTAACGGAGGGTCAGTATTGAGGGAATGCTGCACTAACGGAGGGTCAGTATTGAGGGAATGTTGCACTAACGGAGGGTCAGTATTGAGGGAATGTTGCACTTATGGAGGGTCAGTATTGAGGGAATGCTGCACTAACGGAGTGTCAGTATTGAGGGAATGCTGCACTAACGGAGGGGTCAGTATTGAGGGAATGTTGCACGAATGGAGGGTCAGTATTGAGGGAATGCTGCACTAACAGTGGGTCAGTATTGAGGGAATGCTGCAATAACAGAGGTGTCAGTACTGAGGGAATGTTGCACTAACGGAGGGGTCAGTACGGAGGGAATGTTGCACTAATGGAGGGGTCAGTATTGAGGGAATGTTGCACTAACGGAGGGTCAGTATTGAGGGAATGTTGCACTAATGGAGGGTCAGTATTGAGGGAATGCTGCACTAATGGAGGGTCAGTACTGAGGGAATGTTGCACTAACGGAGGGTCAGTACTGAAGGAATGTTGCACTAACGGAGGGTCAGTACTGAGGGAATGTTGCACTAACAGAGGGTCAGTATTGAGGGAATGCTGCACGAACGGAGGGTCAGTATTGAGGGAATGTTGCACTAACGGAGGGTCAGTATTGAGGGAATGTTGCACTAATGGAGGGTCAGTACTGAGGGAATGCTGCAATCATGGAGGGTCAGTACTGAAGGAATGTTGCACTAACGGAGGGTCAGTACTGAGGGAATGTTGCACTAACGGAGGGTCAGTATTGAGGGAATGCTGCACTAACGGAGGGTCAGTTTTGAGGGAATGCTGCTCTCACGTAGGGTCAGTACTGAAGGAATGTTGCACAAACGGAGGGTCACTTTTGAGGGAATGTTGCACTAACGGAGGGTCAGTACTGAGGGAATGTTGCACTAACGGAGGGTCAGTATTGAGGGAATGTTGCACTAACGGAGGGTCAGTATTGAGGGAATGCTGCACTAACGGAGGGTCAGTACTGATGGGAGGTTGCACGAATGGAGGGTCAGTACTGAGGGAATGTTGCATTAACGGAGGGTCAGTACTGAGGGAATGTTGCACTAACGGAGTGTCAGTATTGAGGGAATGTTGCACTAATGGAGGGTCAGTATTGAGGTAAGGTTGCACTAACGGAGGGGTCAGTATTGAGGGAATGTTGCACTAATGGAGGGTCAGTATTGAGGGAAGGTTGCACTAACGGAGGGTCAGTACTGAGGGAATGTTGCACTAACGGAGGTTCAGTATTGAGGGAATGTTGCACTAACGGAGGGTCAGTACTGAGGGAATGTTGCACTAACGGAGGGTCAGTATTGAGGGAATGCTACACTAATGGAGGGTCAGTACTGAGGGAATGTTGCACTAACGGAGGGTCAGTATTGAGGGAATGTTGCACTAATGGAGGGTCAGTATTGAGGGAATGTTGCACTAACGGAGGGTCAGTACTGAGGGAATGTTGCACTAACGGAGGGTCAGTATTGAGGGAATGCTACACTAATGGAGGGTCAGTACTGAGGGAATGTTGCACTAACGGAGGGTCAGTACTGAGGGAATGCTGCACTAACAGAGGGTCAGTATTGAGGGAATGCTGCAATAACAGAGGTGTCAGTACTGAGGGAATGTTGCACTCACGGAGGGGTCAGTACGGAGGGAATGTTGCACTAACAGAGGGGTCAGTATTGAGGGAATGTTGCACTAATGGATGGTCAGTATTGAGGGAAGGTTGCACTAACGGAGGGTCAGTACTGAGGGAATGTTGCACTAACGGAGGGTCAGTATTGAGGGAATGTTGCACTAACGGAGGGTCAGTACTGAGGGAATGTTGCACTAACGGAGGGTCAGTATTGAGGGAATGCTACACTAATGGAGGGTCAGTACTGAGGGAATGTTGCACTAACGGAGGGTCAGTATTGAGGGAATGTTGCACTAATGGAGGGTCAGTATTGAGGGAATGTTGCACTAACGGAGGGTCAGTACTGAGGGAATGTTGCACTAACGGAGGGTCAGTACTGAAGGAATGTTGCACTAACAGAGGGTCAGTACTGAGAGAATGTTGCACTAACGGAGGGTCAGTACTGAGGGAATGTTGCACTAATGGAGGGTCAGTATTGAGGGAATGCTGCACTAATGGAGGGTCAGTACTGAGGGAATGTTGCACTAACGGAGGGTCAGTACTGAAGGAATGTTGCACTAATGGAGGGTCAGTACTGAGGGAATGCTGCAATCATGGAGGGTCAGTACTGAAGGAATGTTGCACTAACGGAGGGTCAGTACTGAGGGAATGTTGCACTAACGGAGGGTCAGTATTGAGGGAATGCTGCACTAACGGAGGGTCAGTTTTGAGGGAATGCTGCTCACACGTAGGGTCAGTACTGAAGGAATGTTGCACAAACGGAGGGTCACTTTTGAGGGAATGTTGCACTAACGGAGGGTCAGTACTGAGGGAATGTTGCACTAACGGAGGGTCAGTATTGAGGGAATGTTGCACTAATGGAGGGTCAGTATTGAGGGAATGTTGCACTAACGGAGGGTCAGTATTGAGGGAATGCTGCACTAACGGAGGGTCAGTACTGATGGGAGGTTGCACGAATGGAGGGTCAGTACTGAGGGAATGTTGCATTAACGGAGGGTCAGTACTGAGGGAATGTTGCACTAACGGAGTGTCAGTATTGAGGGAATGTTGCACTAATGGAGGGTCAGTATTGAGGTAAGGTTGCACTAACGGATGGTCAGTACTGAGGGAATGTTGCACTAACGGAGGGTCAGTATTGAGGGAATGCTGCACTAACGGAGGGTCAGTATTGAGGGAATGTTGCACTAACGGAGGGTCAGTATTGAGGGAATGTTGCACTTATGGAGGGTCAGTATTGAGGGAATGCTGCACTAACGGAGTGTCAGTATTGAGGGAATGCTGCACTAACGGAGGGGTCAGTATTGAGGGAATGTTGCACGAATGGAGGGTCAGTATTGAGGGAATGCTGCACTAACAGTGGGTCAGTATTGAGGGAATGCTGCAATAACAGAGGTGTCAGTACTGAGGGAATGTTGCACTAAAGGAGGGGTCAGTACGGAGGGAATGTTGCACTAATGGAGGGGTCAGTATTGAGGGAATGTTGCACTAACGGAGGGTCAGTATTGAGGGAATGTTGCACTAATGGAGGGTCAGTATTGAGGGAATGCTGCACTAATGGAGGGTCAGTACTGAGGGAATGTTGCACTAACGGAGGGTCAGTACTGAAGGAATGTTGCACTAACGGAGGGTCAGTACTGAGGGAATGTTGCACTAACAGAGGGTCAGTATTGAGGGAATGCTGCACGAACGGAGGGTCAGTATTGAGGGAATGTTGCACTAACGGAGGGTCAGTATTGAGGGAATGTTGCACTAATGGAGGGTCAGTACTGAGGGAATGCTGCAATCATGGAGGGTCAGTACTGAAGGAATGTTGCACTAACGGAGGGTCAGTACTGAGGGAATGTTGCACTAACGGAGGGTCAGTATTGAGGGAATGCTGCACTAACGGAGGGTCAGTTTTGAGGGAATGCTGCTCTCACGTAGGGTCAGTACTGAAGGAATGTTGCACAAACGGAGGGTCACTTTTGAGGGAATGTTGCACTAACGGAGGGTCAGTACTGAGGGAATGTTGCACTAACGGAGGGTCAGTATTGAGGGAATGTTGCACTAACGGAGGGTCAGTATTGAGGGAATGCTGCACTAACGGAGGGTCAGTACTGATGGGAGGTTGCACGAATGGAGGGTCAGTACTGAGGGAATGTTGCATTAACGGAGGGTCAGTACTGAGGGAATGTTGCACTAACGGAGTGTCAGTATTGAGGGAATGTTGCACTAATGGAGGGTCAGTATTGAGGTAAGGTTGCACTAACGGAGGGGTCAGTATTGAGGGAATGTTGCACTAATGGAGGGTCAGTATTGAGGGAAGGTTGCACTAACGGAGGGTCAGTACTGAGGGAATGTTGCACTAACGGAGGTTCAGTATTGAGGGAATGTTGCACTAACGGAGGGTCAGTACTGAGGGAATGTTGCACTAACGGAGGGTCAGTATTGAGGGAATGCTACACTAATGGAGGGTCAGTACTGAGGGAATGTTGCACTAACGGAGGGTCAGTATTGAGGGAATGTTGCACTAATGGAGGGTCAGTATTGAGGGAATGTTGCACTAACGGAGGGTCAGTACTGAGGGAATGTTGCACTAACGGAGGGTCAGTATTGAGGGAATGCTACACTAATGGAGGGTCAGTACTGAGGGAATGTTGCACTAACGGAGGGTCAGTACTGAGGGAATGCTGCACTAACAGAGGGTCAGTATTGAGGGAATGCTGCAATAACAGAGGTGTCAGTACTGAGGGAATGTTGCACTCACGGAGGGGTCAGTACGGAGGGAATGTTGCACTAACAGAGGGGTCAGTATTGAGGGAATGTTGCACTAATGGATGGTCAGTATTGAGGGAAGGTTGCACTAACGGAGGGTCAGTACTGAGGGAATGTTGCACTAACGGAGGGTCAGTATTGAGGGAATGTTGCACTAACGGAGGGTCAGTACTGAGGGAATGTTGCACTAACGGAGGGTCAGTATTGAGGGAATGCTACACTAATGGAGGGTCAGTACTGAGGGAATGTTGCACTAACGGAGGGTCAGTATTGAGGGAATGTTGCACTAATGGAGGGTCAGTATTGAGGGAATGTTGCACTAACGGAGGGTCAGTACTGAGGGAATGTTGCACTAACGGAGGGTCAGTACTGAAGGAATGTTGCACTAACAGAGGGTCAGTACTGAGAGAATGTTGCACTAACGGAGGGTCAGTACTGAGGGAATGTTGCACTAATGGAGGGTCAGTATTGAGGGAATGCTGCACTAATGGAGGGTCAGTACTGAGGGAATGTTGCACTAACGGAGGGTCAGTACTGAAGGAATGTTGCACTAATGGAGGGTCAGTACTGAGGGAATGCTGCAATCATGGAGGGTCAGTACTGAAGGAATGTTGCACTAACGGAGGGTCAGTACTGAGGGAATGTTGCACTAACGGAGGGTCAGTATTGAGGGAATGCTGCACTAACGGAGGGTCAGTTTTGAGGGAATGCTGCTCTCACGTAGGGTCAGTACTGAAGGAATGTTGCACAAACGGAGGGTCACTTTTGAGGGAATGTTGCACTAACGGAGGGTCAGTACTGAGGGAATGTTGCACTAACGGAGGGTCAGTATTGAGGGAATGTTGCACTAATGGAGGGTCAGTATTGAGGTAAGGTTGCACTAACGGATGGTCAGTACTGAGGGAATGTTGCACTAACGGAGGGTCAGTATTGAGGGAATGCTGCACTAACGGAGGGTCAGTACTGATGGGAGGTTGCACCTTTGGAGGGTCAGTACTGAGGGAATGTTGCATTAACGGAGGGTCAGTACTGAGGGAATGTTGCACTAACGGAGTGTCAGTATTGAGGGAATGTGGCACTAATGGTGGGTCAGTATTGAGGTAAGGTTGCACTAACGGAGGGTCAGTACTGAGGGAATGTTGCACTAACAGAGGGTCAGTATTGAGGGAATGTTGCACTAATGGAGGGTCAGTATTGAGGGAATGCTGCACTAACGGAGGGTCAGTATTGAGGGAATGTTGCACTAACGGAGGGTCAGTATTGAGGGAATGTTGCACTAATGGAGGGTCAGTATTGAGGGAAGTTTGCACTAACGGAGGGTCAGTACTGAGGGAATGTTCACTAACGGAGGGTCAGTATTGAGGGAATGTTGCACTAACGGAGGGTCAGTACTGAGGGAATGTTGCACTAACGGAGGGTCAGTATTGAGGGAATGTTGCACTAACGGAGGGTCAGTATTGAGGGAATGCTGCACTAACGGAGTGTCAGTATTGAGGGAATGCTGCACTAACGGAGGGGTCAGTATTGAGGGAATGTTGCACGAATGGAGGGTCAGTATTGAGGGAATGCTGCACTAACGGAGGGTCAGTATTGAGGGAATGCTGCAATAACAGAGGTGTCAGTACTGAGGAAATGTTGCACTAACGGAGGGGTCAGTACGGAGGGAATGTTGCACTAACGGAGGGGTCAGTATTGAGGGAATGTTGCACTAATGGAGGGTCAGTATTGAGGGAAGGTTGCACTAACGGAGGGTCAGTACTGAGGGAATGTTGCACTAACGGAGGGTCAGTATTGAGGCAATGTTGCACTAACGGAGGGTCAGTACTGAGGGAATGTTGCACTAACGGAGGGTCAGTATTGAGGGAATGCTACACTAATGGAGGCTCAGTACTGAGGGAATGTTGCACTAACGGAGGGTCAGTATTGAGGGAATGTTGCACTAATGGAGGGTCAGTATTGAGGGAATGTTGCACTAATGGAGGGTCAGTAATGAAGGAATGTTGCACCAACAGAGGGTCAGTATTGAGGGAATGCTGCACGAACGGAGGGTCAGTATTGAGGGAATGTTGCACTAACGGAGGGTCAGTACTGAAGGTATGTTGCACTAACGGAGGGTCAGTACTGAGAGAATGCTGCACTAACGTAGGGTCAGTACTGAGGGAATGTTGCACGAACGGAGGGTCAGTACTGAGGGAATGTTGCACTAACGGAGGGTCAGTATTGAGGGAATGTTGCACTAATGGAGGGTCAGTATTGAGGGAATGCTGCACTAACGGAGGGTCAGTATTGAGGGAATGCTGCACTAACGGAGGGGTCAGTACTGAGGGAATGTTGCACTAACTGAGGGGTCAGTATTGAGGGAATGTTGCACTAACGGAGGGGTCAGTATTGAGGGAATGTTGCACTAACGGAGGGGTCAGTATTGATGGAATTCTGCACGAACGGAGGGGTCAGTATTGAGGGAATGTTGCACTAACGGAGGGGTCAGTACTGAGGGAATGTTGCACTAAAGGAGGGTCACTTTTGAGGGAATGTTGCACGAACGGAGGGTCAGTACTGAGGGAATGTTGCACTAACGGAGGGTCAGTATTGAGGGAATGTTGCACTAATGGAGGGTCAGTATTGAGGGAAGGTTGCACTTTTGGAGGGTCAGTACTGAGGGAATGTTGCACTAACGGAGGGTCAGTACTGAAGGAATGTTGCACTAACGGAGGGTCAGTACTGAGGGAATGTTGCACTAACACAGGGTCAGTATTGAGGGAATGCTGCACGAACGGAGGGCCAGTATTGAGGGAATGTTGCACTAACGGAGGGTCAGTATTGAGGGAATGTTGCACTAATGGAGGGTCAGTACAGAGGGAATGCTGCAATCATGGAGGGTCAGTACTGAAGGAATGTTGCACTAACGGAGGGTCAGTACTGAGGGAATGTTGCACTAACGGAGGGTCAGTATTGAGGGAATGCTGCACTAACGGAGGGTCAGTTTTGAGGGAATGCTGCTCTCACGTAGGGTCAGTACTGAAGGAATGTTGCACAAACGGAGGGTCACTTTTGAGGGAATGTTGCACTAACGGAGGGTCAGTACTGAGGGAATGTTGCACTAATGGCGGGTCAGTATTGAGGGAATGTTGCACTAATGGAGCGTCAGTATTGAGGTAAGGTTGCACTAACGGATTGTCAGTACTGAGGGAATGTTGCACTAACGGAGGGTCAGTATTGAGGGAATGTTGCACTAACGGAGGTCAGTATTGAGGGAATGTTGCACTAATGGAGGGTCAGTATTGAGGGAATGCTGCACTAACGGAGGGTCAGTTTTGAGGGAATGCTGCTCTCACGTAGGGTCAGTACTGAAGGAATGTTGCACAAACGGAGGGTCACTTTTGAGGGAATGTTGCACTAACGGAGGGTCAGTACTGAGGGAATGTTGCACTAACGGAGGGTCATTATTGAGGGAATGTTGCACTAATGGAGGGTCAGTATTGAGGGAAGGTTGCACTAACGGAGGGTCAGTACTGAGGGAATGTTGCACTAACGGAGGTTCAGTATTGAGGGAATGTTGCACTAACGGAGGGTCAGTACTGAGGGAATGTTGCACTAACGGAGGGTCAGTATTGAGGGAATGCTACACTAATGGAGGGTCAGTACTGAGGGAATGTTGCACTAACGGAGGGTCAGTATTGAGGGAATGTTGCACTAATGGAGGGTCAGTATTGAGGGAATGTTGCACTAACGGAGGGTCAGTACTGAGGGAATGTTGCACTAACGGAGGGTCAGTATTGAGGGAATGCTACACTAATGGAGGGTCAGTACTGAGGGAATGTTGCACTAACGGAAGGTCAGTACTGAGGGAATGCTGCACTAACAGAGGGTCAGTATTGAGGGAATGCTGCAATAACAGAGGTGTCAGTACTGAGGGAATGTTGCACTCACGGAGGGGTCAGTACGGAGGGAATGTTGCACTAACAGAGGGGTCAGTATTGAGGGAATGTTGCACTAATGGATGGTCAGTATTGAGGGAAGGTTGCACTAACGGAGGGTCAGTACTGAGGGAATGTTGCACTAACGGAGGGTCAGTATTGAGGGAATGTTGCACTAACGGAGGGTCAGTACTGAGGGAATGTTGCACTAACAGAGGGTCAGTATTGAGGGAATGCTGCACTAACGGAGGGTCAGTATTGAGGGAATGTTGCACTAATGGAGGGTCAGTATTGAGGGAATGTTGCACTAACGGAGGGTCAGTATTGAGGGAATGCTGCACTAACGGAGGGTCAGTACTGATGGGAGGTTGCACGAATGGAGGGTCAGTACTGAGGGAATGTTGCATTAACGGAGGGTCAGTACTGAGGGAATGTTGCACTAACGGAGTGTCAGTATTGAGGGAATGTTGCACTAATGGAGGGTCAGTATTGAGGTAAGGTTGCACTAACGGATGGTCAGTACTGAGGGAATGTTGCACTAACGGAGTGTCAGTATTGAGGGAATGTTGCACTAATGGAGGGTCAGTATTGAGGTAAGGTTGCACTAACGGATGGTCAGTACTGAGGGAATGTTGCACTAACGGAGGGTCAGTATTGAGGGAATGCTGCACTAACGGAGGGTCAGTAGTGAGGGAATGTTGCACTAACGGAGGGTCAGTATTGAGGGAATGTTGCACTAATGGAGGGTCAGTATTGAGGGAATGCTGCACTAACGGAGTGTCAGTATTGAGGGAATGCTGCACTAACGGAGGGGTCAGTATTGAGGGAATGTTGCACGAATGGAGGGTCAGTATTGAGGGAATGCTGCACTAACAGTGGGTCAGTATTGAGGGAATGCTGCACTAACGGAGGGTCAGTATTGAGGGAATGCTGCAATAACAGAGGTGTCAGTACTGAGGGAATGTTGCACTAACGGAGGGGTCAGTACGGAGGGAATGTTGCACTAATGGAGGGGTCAGTATTGAGGGAATGTTGCACTAATGGAGGGTCAGTATTGAGGGAAGGTTGCACTAACGGAGGGTCAGTACTGAGGGAATGTTGCACTAACGGAGGGTCAGTATTGAGGGAATGTTGCACTAACGGAGGGTCAGTACTGAGGGAATGTTGCACTAACGGAGGGTCAGTATTGAGGGAATGCTACACTAATGGAGGGTCAGTACTGAGGGAATGTTGCACTAACGGAGGGTCAGTATTGAGGGAATGTTGCACTAATGGAGGGTCAGTATTGAGGGAATGTTGCACTAATGGAGGGTCAGTAATGAAGGAATGTTGCACTAACAGAGGGTCAGTATTGAGGGAATGCTGCACGAACGGAGGGTCAGTATTGAGGGAATGTTGCACTAACGGAGGGTCAGTACTGAAGGTATGTTGCACTAACGGAGGGTCAGTACTGAGAGAATGCTGCACTAACTTAGGGTCAGTACTGAGGGAATGTTGCACGAACGGAGGGTCAGTATTGAGGGAATGTTGCACTAATGGAGGGTCAGTATTGAGGGAATGCTGCACTAACGGAGGGTCAGTATTGAGGGAATGCTGCACTAACGGAGGGGTCAGTACTGAGGGAATGTTGCACTAATGGAGGGGTCAGTATTGAGGGAATGTTGCACTAACGGAGGGGTCAGTATTGAGGGAATGTTGCACTAACGGAGGGGTCAGTATTGATGGAATTCTGCACGAACGGAGGGGTCCGTATTGAGGGAATGTTGCACTAACGGAGGGGTCAGTACTGAGGGAATGTTGCACTAACGGAGGGTCAGTATTGAGGGAATGTTGCACTAATGGAGGGTCAGTACTGAGGGAACGCTGCAATAATGGAGGGTCAGTACTGAAGGAATGTTGCACTAACGGAGGGTCACTATTGAGGGAATGTTGCACTAACGGAGGGTCAGTACTGAGGGAATGCTGCACTAACAGAGGGTCAGTATTGAGGGAATGCTGCAATAACAGAGGTGTCAGTACTGAGGGAATGTTGCACTCACGGAGGGGTCAGTACGGAGGGAATGTTGCACTAACGGAGGGGTCAGTATTGAGGGAATGTTGCACTAATGGAGGGTCAGTATTGAGGGAAGGTTGCACTAACGGAGGGTCAGTACTGAGGGAATGTTGCACTAACGGAGGTTCAGTATTGAGGGAATGTTGCACTAACGGAGGGTCAGTACTGAGGGAATGTTGCACTAACGGAGGGTCAGTATTGAGGGAATGCTACACTAATGGAGGGTCAGTACTGAGGGAATGTTGCACTAACGGAGGGTCAGTATTGAGGGAATGTTGCACTAATGGAGGGTCAGTATTGAGGGAATGTTGCACTAACGGAGGGTCAGTACTGAGGGAATGTTGCACTAACGGAGGGTCAGTATTGAGGGAATGCTACACTAATGGAGGGTCAGTACTGAGGGAATGTTGCACTAACGGAGGGTCAGTACTGAGGGAATGCTGCACTAACAGAGGGTCAGTATTGAGGGAATGCTGCAATAACAGAGGTGTCAGTACTGAGGGAATGTTGCACTCACGGAGGGGTCAGTACGGAGGGAATGTTGCACTAACAAAGGGGTCAGTATTGAGGGAATGTTGCACTAATGGATGGTCAGTATTGAGGGAAGGTTGCACTAACGGAGGGTCAGTACTGAGGGAATGTTGCACTAACGGAGGGTCAGTATTGAGGGAATGTTGCACTAACGGAGGGTCAGTACTGAGGGAATGTTGCACTAACGGAGGGTCAGTATTGAGGGAATGCTACACTAATGGAGGGTCAGTACTGAGGGAATGTTGCACTAACGGAGGGTCAGTATTGAGGGAATGTTGCACTAATGGAGGGTCAGTATTGAGGGAATGTTGCACTAACGGAGGGTCAGTACTGAGGGAATGTTGCACTAACGGAGGGTCAGTACTGAAGGAATGTTGCACTAACAGAGGGTCAGTACTGAGAGAATGTTGCACTAACGGAGGGTCAGTACTGAGGGAATGTTGCACTAATGGAGGGTCAGTATTGAGGGAATGCTGCACTAATGGAGGGTCAGTACTGAGGGAATGTTGCACTAACGGAGGGTCAGTACTGAAGGAATGTTGCACTAATGGAGGGTCAGTACTGAGGGAATGCTGCAATCATGGAGGGTCAGTACTGAAGGAATGTTGCACTAACGGAGGGTCAGTACTGAGGGAATGTTGCACTAACGGAGGGTCAGTATTGAGGGAATGCTGCACTAACGGAGGGTCAGTTTTGAGGGAATGCTGCTCTCACGTAGGGTCAGTACTGAAGGAATGTTGCACAAACGGAGGGTCACTTTTGAGGGAATGTTGCACTAACGGAGGGTCAGTACTGAGGGAATGTTGCACTAACGGAGGGTCATTATTGAGGGAATGTTGCACTAATGGAGGGTCAGTATTGAGGGAAGGTTGCACTAACGGAGGGTCAGTACTGAGGGAATGTTGCACTAACGGAGGGTCAGTATTGAGGGAATGTTGCACTAACGGAGGGTCAGTACTGAGGGAATGTTGCACTAACGGAGGGTCAGTATTGAGGGAATGCTACACTAATGGAGGGTCAGTACTGAGGGAATGTTGCACTAACGGAGGGTCAGTATTGAGGGAATGTTGCACTAATGGAGGGTCAGTATTGAGGGAATGTTGCACTAATGGAGGGTCAGTAATGAAGGAATGTTGCACTAACAGAGGGTCAGTATTGAGGGAATGCTGCACGAACGGAGGGTCAGTATTGAGGGAATGTTGCACTAACGGAGGGTCAGTACTGAAGGTATGTTGCACTAACGGAGGGTCAGTACTGAGAGAATGCTGCACTAACTTAGGGTCAGTACTGAGGGAATGTTGCACGAACGGAGGGTCAGTATTGAGGGAATGTTGCACTAATGGAGGGTCAGTATTGAGGGAATGCTGCACTAACGGAGGGTCAGTATTGAGGGAATGCTGCACTAACGGAGGGGTCAGTACTGAGGGAATGTTGCACTAATGGAGGGGTCAGTATTGAGGGAATGTTGCACTAACGGAGGGGTCAGTATTGAGGGAATGTTGCACTAACGGAGGGGTCAGTATTGATGGAATTCTGCACGAACGGAGGGGTCCGTATTGAGGGAATGTTGCACTAACGGAGGGGTCAGTACTGAGGGAATGTTGCACTAACGGAGGGTCAGTATTGAGGGAATGTTGCACTAATGGAGGGTCAGTACTGAGGGAACGCTGCAATAATGGAGGGTCAGTACTGAAGGAATGTTGCACTAACGGAGGGTCACTATTGAGGGAATGTTGCACTAACGGAGGGTCAGTACTGAGGGAATGCTGCACTAACAGAGGGTCAGTATTGAGGGAATGCTGCAATAACAGAGGTGTCAGTACTGAGGGAATGTTGCACTCACGGAGGGGTCAGTACGGAGGGAATGTTGCACTAACGGAGGGGTCAGTATTGAGGGAATGTTGCACTAATGGAGGGTCAGTATTGAGGGAAGGTTGCACTAACGGAGGGTCAGTACTGAGGGAATGTTGCACTAACGGAGGTTCAGTATTGAGGGAATGTTGCACTAACGGAGGGTCAGTACTGAGGGAATGTTGCACTAACGGAGGGTCAGTATTGAGGGAATGCTACACTAATGGAGGGTCAGTACTGAGGGAATGTTGCACTAACGGAGGGTCAGTATTGAGGGAATGTTGCACTAATGGAGGGTCAGTATTGAGGGAATGTTGCACTAACGGAGGGTCAGTACTGAGGGAATGTTGCACTAACGGAGGGTCAGTATTGAGGGAATGCTACACTAATGGAGGGTCAGTACTGAGGGAATGTTGCACTAACGGAAGGTCAGTACTGAGGGAATGCTGCACTAACAGAGGGTCAGTATTGAGGGAATGCTGCAATAACAGAGGTGTCAGTACTGAGGGAATGTTGCACTCACGGAGGGGTCAGTACGGAGGGAATGTTGCACTAACAAAGGGGTCAGTATTGAGGGAATGTTGCACTAATGGATGGTCAGTATTGAGGGAAGGTTGCACTAACGGAGGGTCAGTACTGAGGGAATGTTGCACTAACGGAGGGTCAGTATTGAGGGAATGTTGCACTAACGGAGGGTCAGTACTGAGGGAATGTTGCACTAACGGAGGGTCAGTATTGAGGGAATGCTACACTAATGGAGGGTCAGTACTGAGGGAATGTTGCACTAACGGAGGGTCAGTATTGAGGGAATGTTGCACTAATGGAGGGTCAGTATTGAGGGAATGTTGCACTAACGGAGGGTCAGTACTGAGGGAATGTTGCACTAACGGAGGGTCAGTACTGAAGGAATGTTGCACTAACAGAGGGTCAGTACTGAGAGAATGTTGCACTAACGGAGGGTCAGTACTGAGGGAATGTTGCACTAATGGAGGGTCAGTATTGAGGGAATGCTGCACTAATGGAGGGTCAGTACTGAGGGAATGTTGCACTAACGGAGGGTCAGTACTGAAGGAATGTTGCACTAATGGAGGGTCAGTACTGAGGGAATGCTGCAATCATGGAGGGTCAGTACTGAAGGAATGTTGCACTAACGGAGGGTCAGTACTGAGGGAATGTTGCACTAACGGAGGGTCAGTATTGAGGGAATGCTGCACTAACGGAGGGTCAGTTTTGAGGGAATGCTGCTCTCACGTAGGGTCAGTACTGAAGGAATGTTGCACAAACGGAGGGTCACTTTTGAGGGAATGTTGCACTAACGGAGGGTCAGTACTGAGGGAATGTTGCACTAACGGAGGGTCATTATTGAGGGAATGTTGCACTAATGGAGGGTCAGTATTGAGGGAAGGTTGCACTAACGGAGGGTCAGTACTGAGGGAATGTTGCACTAACGGAGGTTCAGTATTGAGGGAATGTTGCACTAACGGAGGGTCAGTACTGAGGGAATGTTGCACTAACGGAGGGTCAGTATTGAGGGAATGCTACACTAATGGAGGGTCAGTACTGAGGGAATGTTGCACTAACGGAGGGTCAGTATTGAGGGAATGTTGCACTAATGGAGGGTCAGTATTGAGGGAATGTTGCACTAACGGAGGGTCAGTACTGAGGGAATGTTGCACTAACGGAGGGTCAGTATTGAGGGAATGCTACACTAATGGAGGGTCAGTACTGAGGGAATGTTGCACTAACGGAAGGTCAGTACTGAGGGAATGCTGCACTAACAGAGGGTCAGTATTGAGGGAATGCTGCAATAACAGAGGTGTCAGTACTGAGGGAATGTTGCACTCACGGAGGGGTCAGTACGGAGGGAATGTTGCACTAACAGAGGGGTCAGTATTGAGGGAATGTTGCACTAATGGATGGTCAGTATTGAGGGAAGGTTGCACTAACGGAGGGTCAGTACTGAGGGAATGTTGCACTAACGGAGGGTCAGTATTGAGGGAATGTTGCACTAACGGAGGGTCAGTACTGAGGGAATGTTGCACTAACGGAGGGTCAGTATTGAGGGAATGCTACACTAATGGAGGGTCAGTACTGAGGGAATGTTGCACTAACGGAGGGTCAGTATTGAGGGAATGTTGCACTAATGGAGGGTCAGTATTGAGGGAATGTTGCACTAACGGAGGGTCAGTACTGAGGGAATGTTGCACTAACGGAGGGTCAGTACTGAAGGAATGTTGCACTAACAGAGGGTCAGTACTGAGAGAATGTTGCACTAACGGAGGGTCAGTACTGAGGGAATGTTGCACTAATGGAGGGTCAGTATTGAGGGAATGCTGCACTAATGGAGGGTCAGTACTGAAGGAATGTTGCACTAATGGAGGGTCAGTACTGAGGGAATGCTGCAATCATGGAGGGTCAGTACTGAAGGAATGTTGCACTAACGGAGGGTCAGTACTGAGGGAATGTTGCACTAACGGAGGGTCAGTATTGAGGGAATGCTGCACTAACGGAGGGTCAGTTTTGAGGGAATGCTGCTCTCACGTAGGGTCAGTACTGAAGGAATGTTGCACAAACGGAGGGTCACTTTTGAGGGAATGTTGCACTAACGGAGGGTCAGTACTGAGGGAATGTTGCACTAACGGAGGGTCAGTATTGAGGGAATGTTGCACTAATGGAGGGTCAGTATTGAGGTAAGGTTGCACTAACGGATGGTCAGTACTGAGGGAATGTTGCACTAACGGAGGGTCAGTATTGAGGGAATGCTGCACTAACGGAGGGTCAGTACTGATGGGAGGTTGCACCTTTGGAGGGTCAGTACTGAGGGAATGTTGCATTAACGGAGGGTCAGTACTGAGGGAATGTTGCACTAACGGAGTGTCAGTATTGAGGGAATGTGGCACTAATGGTGGGTCAGTATTGAGGTAAGGTTGCACTAACGGAGGGTCAGTACTGAGGGAATGTTGCACTAACAGAGGGTCAGTATTGAGGGAATGTTGCACTAATGGAGGGTCAGTATTGAGGGAATGCTGCACTAACGGAGGGTCAGTATTGAGGGAATGTTGCACTAACGGAGGGTCAGTATTGAGGGAATGTTGCACTAATGGAGGGTCAGTATTGAGGGAAGTTTGCACTAACGGAGGGTCAGTACTGAGGGAATGTTGCACTAACGGAGGGTCAGTATTGAGGGAATGTTGCACTAACGGAGGGTCAGTACTGAGGGAATGTTGCACTAACGGAGGGTCAGTATTGAGGGAATGTTGCACTAACGGAGGGTCAGTATTGAGGGAATGCTGCACTAACGGAGTGTCAGTATTGAGGGAATGCTGCACTAACGGAGGGGTCAGTATTGAGGGAATGTTGCACGAATGGAGGGTCAGTATTGAGGGAATGCTGCACTAACGGAGGGTCAGTATTGAGGGAATGCTGCAATAACAGAGGTGTCAGTACTGAGGGAATGTTGCACTAACGGAGGGGTCAGTACGGAGGGAATGTTGCACTAACGGAGGGGTCAGTATTGAGGGAATGTTGCACTAATGGAGGGTCAGTATTGAGGGAAGGTTGCACTAACGGAGGGTCAGTACTGAGGGAATGTTGCACTAACGGAGGGTCAGTATTGAGGCAATGTTGCACTAACGGAGGGTCAGTACTGAGGGAATGTTGCACTAACGGAGGGTCAGTATTGAGGGAATGCTACACTAATGGAGGCTCAGTACTGAGGGAATGTTGCACTAACGGAGGGTCAGTATTGAGGGAATGTTGCACTAATGGAGGGTCAGTATTGAGGGAATGTTGCACTAATGGAGGGTCAGTAATGAAGGAATGTTGCACCAACAGAGGGTCAGTATTGAGGGAATGCTGCACGAACGGAGGGTCAGTATTGAGGGAATGTTGCACTAACGGAGGGTCAGTACTGAAGGTATGTTGCACTAACGGAGGGTCAGTACTGAGAGAATGCTGCACTAACGTAGGGTCAGTACTGAGGGAATGTTGCACGAACGGAGGGTCAGTACTGAGGGAATGTTGCACTAACGGAGGGTCAGTATTGAGGGAATGTTGCACTAATGGAGGGTCAGTATTGAGGGAATGCTGCACTAACGGAGGGTCAGTATTGAGGGAATGCTGCACTAACGGAGGGGTCAGTACTGAGGGAATGTTGCACTAACTGAGGGGTCAGTATTGAGGGAATGTTGCACTAACGGAGGGGTCAGTATTGAGGGAATGTTGCACTAACGGAGGGTCAGTATTGAGGGAATGTTGCACTAATGGAGGGTCAGTATTGAGGGAATGTTGCACTAATGGAGGGTCAGTAATGAAGGAATGTTGCACCAACAGAGGGTCAGTATTGAGGGAATGCTGCACGAACGGAGGGTCAGTATTGAGGGAATGTTGCACTAACGGAGGGTCAGTACTGAAGGTATGTTGCACTAACGGAGGGTCAGTACTGAGAGAATGCTGCACTAACGTAGGGTCAGTACTGAGGGAATGTTGCACGAACGGAGGGTCAGTACTGAGGGAATGTTGCACTAACGGAGGGTCAGTATTGAGGGAATGTTGCACTAATGGAGGGTCAGTATTGAGGGAATGCTGCACTAACGGAGGGTCAGTATTGAGGGAATGCTGCACTAACGGAGGGGTCAGTACTGAGGGAATGTTGCACTAACTGAGGGGTCAGTATTGAGGGAATGTTGCACTAACGGAGGGGTCAGTATTGAGGGAATGTTGCACTAACGGAGGGGTCAGTATTGATGGAATTCTGCACGAACGGAGGGGTCAGTATTGAGGGAATGTTGCACTAACGGAGGGGTCAGTACTGAGGGAATGTTGCACTAAAGGAGGGTCACTTTTGAGGGAATGTTGCACGAACGGAGGTTCAGTACTGAGGGAATGTTGCACTAACGGAGGGTCAGTATTGAGGGAATGTTGCACTAATGGAGGGTCAGTATTGAGGGAAGGTTGCACTAACGGATGGTCAGTACTGAGGGAATGTTGCACTAACGGAGGGTCAGTATTGAGGGAATACTGCACTAACGGAGGGTAAGTACTGATGGGAGGTTGCACTTTTGGAGGGTCAGTACTGAGGGAATGTTGCACTAACGGAGGGTCAGGACTGAGAGAATGTTGCACGAACGGAGGATCAGTATTGAGGGAATGTTGCACTAACGGAGGGTCAGTATTGAGGGAATGTTGCACTAACGGAGGGTCAGTATTGAGGGAATGCTGCTCTAACGGAGGGTCAGTATTGAGGGAATGTTGCCCTAACGGAGGGTCAGTATTGAGGGAAGGTTGCACTCATGGAGGGTCAGTATTGAGGGAATGTTGCCCTAACGGAGGGGTCAGTATTGAGGAATGTTGCACTAACGGAGGGTCAGTATTGAGGGAAGGTTGCACTCATGGAGGGTCAGTATTGAGGGAATGTTGCCCTAACGGAGGGTCAGTATTGAGGGAATGCTGCACTAACGGAGGTTCAGTACTGAAGGAATGCTGCAATAACGGAGGGGTCAGTATTGAGGGAAGGTTGCACTAACAGAGGGTCAGTATTGAGTGAATGCTGCACTAACGGAGGGTCAGTATTGAGGGAATGTTGCACTAACGGAGGGTCAGTACTGAGGGAATGTTGCACTAACGGAGGGTCAGTACTGATGGGAGGTTGCGCTTTTGGAGGGTCAGTACTGAGGGAATGTTGCACTAACGGAGGGTCAGGACTGAGAGAATGTTGCACTAACGGAGGATCAGTATTGAGGGAATGTTGCACTAATGGAGGGTCAGTATTGAGGGAATGCTGCACTAATGGAGGGTCAGTACTGAGGGAATGTTGCACTAACGGAGGTTCAGTACTGAAGGAATGTTGCACTAACGGAGGGTCAGTACTGAGGGAATGTTGCACTAACAGAGGGTCAGTATTGAGGGAATGCTGCACGAACGGAGGGTCAGTATTGAGGGAATGTTGCACTAACGGAGGGTCAGTATTGAGGGAATGTTGCACTAATGGAGGGTCAGTACTGAGGGAATGCTGCAATCATGGAGGGTCAGTACTGAAGGAATGTTGCACTAACGGAGGGTCAGTACTGAGGGAATGTTGCACTAACGGAGGGTCAGTATTGAGGGAATGCTGCACTAACGGAGGGTCAGTTTTGAGGGAATGCTGCTCTCACGTAGGGTCAGTACTGAAGGAATGTTGCACAAACGGAGGGTCACTTTTGAGGGAATGTTGCACTAACGGAGGGTCAGTACTGAGGGAATGTTGCACTAACGGAGGGTCAGTATTGAGGGAATGTTGCACTAATGGAGGGTCAGTATTGAGGGAATGTTGCACTAACGGAGGGTCAGTATTGAGGGAATGCTGCACTAACGGAGGGTCAGTACTGATGGGAGGTTGCACGAATGGAGGGTCAGTACTGAGGGAATGTTGCATTAACGGAGGGTCAGTACTGAGGGAATGTTGCACTAACGGAGTGTCAGTATTGAGGGAATGTTGCACTAATGGAGGGTCAGTATTGAGGTAAGGTTGCACTAACGGATGGTCAGTACTGAGGGAATGTTGCACTAACGGAGGGTCAGTATTGAGGGAATGCTGCACTAACGGAGGGTCAGTATTGAGGGAATGTTGCACTAACGGAGGGTCAGTATTGAGGGAATGTTGCACTTATGGAGGGTCAGTATTGAGGGAATGCTGCACTAACGGAGTGTCAGTATTGAGGGAATGCTGCACTAACGGAGGGGTCAGTATTGAGGGAATGTTGCACGAATGGAGGGTCAGTATTGAGGGAATGCTGCACTAACAGTGGGTCAGTATTGAGGGAATGCTGCAATAACAGAGGTGTCAGTACTGAGGGAATGTTGCACTAACGGAGGGGTCAGTACGGAGGGAATGTTGCACTAATGGAGGGGTCAGTATTGAGGGAATGTTGCACTAACGGAGGGTCAGTATTGAGGGAATGTTGCACTAATGGAGGGTCAGTATTGAGGGAATGCTGCACTAATGGAGGGTCAGTACTGAGGGAATGTTGCACTAACGGAGGGTCAGTACTGAAGGAATGTTGCACTAACGGAGGGTCAGTACTGAGGGAATGTTGCACTAACAGAGGGTCAGTATTGAGGGAATGCTGCACGAACGGAGGGTCAGTATTGAGGGAATGTTGCACTAACGGAGGGTCAGTATTGAGGGAATGTTGCACTAATGGAGGGTCAGTACTGAGGGAATGCTGCAATCATGGAGGGTCAGTACTGAAGGAATGTTGCACTAACGGAGGGTCAGTACTGAGGGAATGTTGCACTAACGGAGGGTCAGTATTGAGGGAATGCTGCACTAACGGAGGGTCAGTTTTGAGGGAATGCTGCTCTCACGTAGGGTCAGTACTGAAGGAATGTTGCACAAACGGAGGGTCACTTTTGAGGGAATGTTGCACTAACGGAGGGTCAGTACTGAGGGAATGTTGCACTAACGGAGGGTCAGTATTGAGGGAATGTTGCACTAACGGAGGGTCAGTATTGAGGGAATGCTGCACTAACGGAGGGTCAGTACTGATGGGAGGTTGCACGAATGGAGGGTCAGTACTGAGGGAATGTTGCATTAACGGAGGGTCAGTACTGAGGGAATGTTGCACTAACGGAGTGTCAGTATTGAGGGAATGTTGCACTAATGGAGGGTCAGTATTGAGGTAAGGTTGCACTAACGGAGGGGTCAGTATTGAGGGAATGTTGCACTAATGGAGGGTCAGTATTGAGGGAAGGTTGCACTAACGGAGGGTCAGTACTGAGGGAATGTTGCACTAACGGAGGTTCAGTATTGAGGGAATGTTGCACTAACGGATGGTCAGTACTGAGGGAATGTTGCACTAACGGAGGGTCAGTATTGAGGGAATGCTACACTAATGGAGGGTCAGTACTGAGGGAATGTTGCACTAACGGAGGGTCAGTATTGAGGGAATGTTGCACTAATGGAGGGTCAGTATTGAGGGAATGTTGCACTAACGGAGGGTCAGTACTGAGGGAATGTTGCACTAACGGAGGGTCAGTATTGAGGGAATGCTACACTAATGGAGGGTCAGTACTGAGGGAATGTTGCACTAACGGAGGGTCAGTACTGAGGGAATGCTGCACTAACAGAGGGTCAGTATTGAGGGAATGCTGCAATAACAGAGGTGTCAGTACTGAGGGAATGTTGCACTCACGGAGGGGTCAGTACGGAGGGAATGTTGCACTAACAGAGGGGTCAGTATTGAGGGAATGTTGCACTAATGGATGGTCAGTATTGAGGGAAGGTTGCACTAACGGAGGGTCAGTACTGAGGGAATGTTGCACTAACGGAGGGTCAGTATTGAGGGAATGTTGCACTAACGGAGGGTCAGTACTGAGGGAATGTTGCACTAACGGAGGGTCAGTATTGAGGGAATGCTACACTAATGGAGGGTCAGTACTGAGGGAATGTTGCACTAACGGAGGGTCAGTATTGAGGGAATGTTGCACTAATGGAGGGTCAGTATTGAGGGAATGTTGCACTAACGGAGGGTCAGTACTGAGGGAATGTTGCACTAACGGAGGGTCAGTACTGAAGGAATGTTGCACTAACAGAGGGTCAGTACTGAGAGAATGTTGCACTAACGGAGGGTCAGTACTGAGGGAATGTTGCACTAATGGAGGGTCAGTATTGAGGGAATGCTGCACTAATGGAGGGTCAGTACTGAGGGAATGTTGCACTAACGGAGGGTCAGTACTGAAGGAATGTTGCACTAATGGAGGGTCAGTACTGAGGGAATGCTGCAATCATGGAGGGTCAGTACTGAAGGAATGTTGCACTAACGGAGGGTCAGTACTGAGGGAATGTTGCACTAACGGAGGGTCAGTATTGAGGGAATGCTGCACTAACGGAGGGTCAGTTTTGAGGGAATGCTGCTCTCACGTAGGGTCAGTACTGAAGGAATGTTGCACAAACGGAGGGTCACTTTTGAGGGAATGTTGCACTAACGGAGGGTCAGTACTGAGGGAATGTTGCACTAACGGAGGGTCAGTATTGAGGGAATGTTGCACTAATGGAGGGTCAGTATTGAGGGAATGTTGCACTAACGGAGGGTCAGTATTGAGGGAATGCTGCACTAACGGAGGGTCAGTACTGATGGGAGGTTGCACGAATGGAGGGTCAGTACTGAGGGAATGTTGCATTAACGGAGGGTCAGTACTGAGGGAATGTTGCACTAACGGAGTGTCAGTATTGAGGGAATGTTGCACTAATGGAGGGTCAGTATTGAGGTAAGGTTGCACTAACGGATGGTCAGTACTGAGGGAATGTTGCACTAACGGAGGGTCAGTATTGAGGGAATGCTGCACTAACGGAGGGTCAGTATTGAGGGAATGTTGCACTAACGGAGGGTCAGTATTGAGGGAATGTTGCACTTATGGAGGGTCAGTATTGAGGGAATGCTGCACTAACGGAGTGTCAGTATTGAGGGAATGCTGCACTAACGGAGGGGTCAGTATTGAGGGAATGTTGCACGAATGGAGGGTCAGTATTGAGGGAATGCTGCACTAACAGTGGGTCAGTATTGAGGGAATGCTGCAATAACAGAGGTGTCAGTACTGAGGGAATGTTGCACTAAAGGAGGGGTCAGTACGGAGGGAATGTTGCACTAATGGAGGGGTCAGTATTGAGGGAATGTTGCACTAACGGAGGGTCAGTATTGAGGGAATGTTGCACTAATGGAGGGTCAGTATTGAGGGAATGCTGCACTAATGGAGGGTCAGTACTGAGGGAATGTTGCACTAACGGAGGGTCAGTACTGAAGGAATGTTGCACTAACGGAGGGTCAGTACTGAGGGAATGTTGCACTAACAGAGGGTCAGTATTGAGGGAATGCTGCACGAACGGAGGGTCAGTATTGAGGGAATGTTGCACTAACGGAGGGTCAGTATTGAGGGAATGTTGCACTAATGGAGGGTCAGTACTGAGGGAATGCTGCAATCATGGAGGGTCAGTACTGAAGGAATGTTGCACTAACGGAGGGTCAGTACTGAGGGAATGTTGCACTAACGGAGGGTCAGTATTGAGGGAATGCTGCACTAACGGAGGGTCAGTTTTGAGGGAATGCTGCTCTCACGTAGGGTCAGTACTGAAGGAATGTTGCACAAACGGAGGGTCACTTTTGAGGGAATGTTGCACTAACGGAGGGTCAGTACTGAGGGAATGTTGCACTAACGGAGGGTCAGTATTGAGGGAATGTTGCACTAACGGAGGGTCAGTATTGAGGGAATGCTGCACTAACGGAGGGTCAGTACTGATGGGAGGTTGCACGAATGGAGGGTCAGTACTGAGGGAATGTTGCATTAACGGAGGGTCAGTACTGAGGGAATGTTGCACTAACGGAGTGTCAGTATTGAGGGAATGTT
The DNA here is from genome assembly GCF_036365525.1 of Heterodontus francisci. NCBI lineage: Eukaryota > Metazoa > Chordata > Chondrichthyes > Heterodontiformes > Heterodontidae > Heterodontus > Heterodontus francisci. Next base: position 195,243,001 of record NC_090373.1, read on the forward strand.
GCACTAATGGAGGGTCAGTATTGAGGTAAGGTTGCACTAACGGAGGGGTCAGTATTGAGGGAATGTTGCACTAATGGAGGGTCAGTATTGAGGGAAGGTTGCACTAACGGAGGGTCAGTACTGAGGGAATGTTGCACTAACGGAGGTTCAGTATTGAGGGAATGTTGCACTAACGGAGGGTCAGTACTGAGGGAATGTTGCACTAACGGAGGGTCAGTATTGAGGGAATGCTACACTAATGGAGGGTCAGTACTGAGGGAATGTTGCACTAACGGAGGGTCAGTATTGAGGGAATGTTGCACTAATGGAGGGTCAGTATTGAGGGAATGTTGCACTAACGGAGGGTCAGTACTGAGGGAATGTTGCACTAACGGAGGGTCAGTATTGAGGGAATGCTACACTAATGGAGGGTCAGTACTGAGGGAATGTTGCACTAACGGAGGGTCAGTACTGAGGGAATGCTGCACTAACAGAGGGTCAGTATTGAGGGAATGCTGCAATAACAGAGGTGTCAGTACTGAGGGAATGTTGCACTCACGGAGGGGTCAGTACGGAGGGAATGTTGCACTAACATAGGGGTCAGTATTGAGGGAATGTTGCACTAATGGATGGTCAGTATTGAGGGAAGGTTGCACTAACGGAGGGTCAGTACTGAGGGAATGTTGCACTAACGGAGGGTCAGTATTGAGGGAATGTTGCACTAACGGAGGGTCAGTACTGAGGGAATGTTGCACTAACGGAGGGTCAGTATTGAGGGAATGCTACACTAATGGAGGGTCAGTACTGAGGGAATGTTGCACTAACGGAGGGTCAGTATTGAGGGAATGTTGCACTAATGGAGGGTCAGTATTGAGGGAATGTTGCACTAACGGAGGGTCAGTACTGAGGGAATGTTGCACTAACGGAGGGTCAGTACTGAAGGAATGTTGCACTAACAGAGGGTCAGTACTGAGAGAATGTTGCACTAACGGAGGGTCAGTACTGAGGGAATGTTGCACTAATGGAGGGTCAGTATTGAGGGAATGCTGCACTAATGGAGGGTCAGTACTGAGGGAATGTTGCACTAACGGAGGGTCAGTACTGAAGGAATGTTGCACTAATGGAGGGTCAGTACTGAGGGAATGCTGCAATCATGGAGGGTCAGTACTGAAGGAATGTTGCACTAACGGAGGGTCAGTACTGAGGGAATGTTGCACTAACGGAGGGTCAGTATTGAGGGAATGCTGCACTAACGGAGGGTCAGTTTTGAGGGAATGCTGCTCTCACGTAGGGTCAGTACTGAAGGAATGTTGCACAAACGGAGGGTCACTTTTGAGGGAATGTTGCACTAACGGAGGGTCAGTACTGAGGGAATGTTGCACTAACGGAGGGTCAGTATTGAGGGAATGTTGCACTAATGGAGGGTCAGTATTGAGGTAAGGTTGCACTAACGGATGGTCAGTACTGAGGGAATGTTGCACTAACGGAGGGTCAGTATTGAGGGAATGCTGCACTAACGGAGGGTCAGTACTGATGGGAGGTTGCACCTTTGGAGGGTCAGTACTGAGGGAATGTTGCATTAACGGAGGGTCAGTACTGAGGGAATGTTGCACTAACGGAGTGTCAGTATTGAGGGAATGTGGCACTAATGGTGGGTCAGTATTGAGGTAAGGTTGCACTAACGGAGGGTCAGTACTGAGGGAATGTTGCACTAACAGAGGGTCAGTATTGAGGGAATGTTGCACTAATGGAGGGTCAGTATTGAGGGAATGCTGCACTAACGGAGGGTCAGTATTGAGGGAATGTTGCACTAACGGAGGGTCAGTATTGAGGGAATGTTGCACTAATGGAGGGTCAGTATAGAGGGAAGTTTGCACTAACGGAGGGTCAGTACTGAGGGAATGTTCACTAACGGAGGGTCAGTATTGAGGGAATGTTGCACTAACGGAGGGTCAGTACTGAGGGAATGTTGCACTAACGGAGGGTCAGTATTGAGGGAATGTTGCACTAACGGAGGGTCAGTATTGAGGGAATGCTGCACTAACGGAGTGTCAGTATTGAGGGAATGCTGCACTAACGGAGGGGTCAGTATTGAGGGAATGTTGCACGAATGGAGGGTCAGTATTGAGGGAATGCTGCACTAACGGAGGGTCAGTATTGAGGGAATGCTGCAATAACAGAGGTGTCAGTACTGAGGAAATGTTGCACTAACGGAGGGGTCAGTACGGAGGGAATGTTGCACTAACGGAGGGGTCAGTATTGAGGGAATGTTGCACTAATGGAGGGTCAGTATTGAGGGAAGGTTGCACTAACGGAGGGTCAGTACTGAGGGAATGTTGCACTAACGGAGGGTCAGTATTGAGGCAATGTTGCACTAACGGAGGGTCAGTACTGAGGGAATGTTGCACTAACGGAGGGTCAGTATTGAGGGAATGCTACACTAATGGAGGCTCAGTACTGAGGGAATGTTGCACTAACGGAGGGTCAGTATTGAGGGAATGTTGCACTAATGGAGGGTCAGTATTGAGGGAATGTTGCACTAATGGAGGGTCAGTAATGAAGGAATGTTGCACCAACAGAGGGTCAGTATTGAGGGAATGCTGCACGAACGGAGGGTCAGTATTGAGGGAATGTTGCACTAACGGAGGGTCAGTACTGAAGGTATGTTGCACTAACGGAGGGTCAGTACTGAGAGAATGCTGCACTAACGTAGGGTCAGTACTGAGGGAATGTTGCACGAACGGAGGGTCAGTACTGAGGGAATGTTGCACTAACGGAGGGTCAGTATTGAGGGAATGTTGCACTAATGGAGGGTCAGTATTGAGGGAATGCTGCACTAACGGAGGGTCAGTATTGAGGGAATGCTGCACTAACGGAGGGGTCAGTACTGAGGGAATGTTGCACTAACTGAGGGGTCAGTATTGAGGGAATGTTGCACTAACGGAGGGGTCAGTATTGAGGGAATGTTGCACTAACGGAGGGGTCAGTATTGATGGAATTCTGCACGAACGGAGGGGTCAGTATTGAGGGAATGTTGCACTAACGGAGGGGTCAGTACTGAGGGAATGTTGCACTAAAGGAGGGTCACTTTTGAGGGAATGTTGCACGAACGGAGGGTCAGTACTGAGGGAATGTTGCACTAACGGAGGGTCAGTATTGAGGGAATGTTGCACTAATGGAGGGTCAGTATTGAGGGAAGGTTGCACTTTTGGAGGGTCAGTACTGAGGGAATGTTGCACTAACGGAGGGTCAGTACTGAAGGAATGTTGCACTAACGGAGGGTCAGTACTGAGGGAATGTTGCACTAACACAGGGTCAGTATTGAGGGAATGCTGCACGAACGGAGGGCCAGTATTGAGGGAATGTTGCACTAACGGAGGGTCAGTATTGAGGGAATGTTGCACTAATGGAGGGTCAGTACAGAGGGAATGCTGCAATCATGGAGGGTCAGTACTGAAGGAATGTTGCACTAACGGAGGGTCAGTACTGAGGGAATGTTGCACTAACGGAGGGTCAGTATTGAGGGAATGCTGCACTAACGGAGGGTCAGTTTTGAGGGAATGCTGCTCTCACGTAGGGTCAGTACTGAAGGAATGTTGCACAAACGGAGGGTCACTTTTGAGGGAATGTTGCACTAACGGAGGGTCAGTACTGAGGGAATGTTGCACTAATGGCGGGTCAGTATTGAGGGAATGTTGCACTAATGGAGCGTCAGTATTGAGGTAAGGTTGCACTAACGGATTGTCAGTACTGAGGGAATGTTGCACTAACGGAGGGTCAGTATTGAGGGAATGTTGCACTAACGGAGGTCAGTATTGAGGGAATGTTGCACTAATGGAGGGTCAGTACTGAGGGAATGCTGCAATAACGGAGGGTCAGAACTGAGGGAATGCTGCACTAACGGAGGGTCAGTATTGAGGGAATGCTGCACTAACGGAGGGTCAGTATTGAGGGAATGCTGCACTAACGGAGGGTCAGTATTGAGGGAATGTTGCACTAACGGAGGGTCAGTATTGAGGGAATGTTGCACTAATGGAGGGTCAGTACTGAGGGAATGCTGCAATAACGGAGGGTCAGAACTGAGGGAATGCTGCACTAACGGAGGGTCAGTATAGAGGGAATGCTGCACTAACGGAGGGTCAGTACTGATGGGAGGTTGCACCTTTGGAGGGTCAGTACTGAGGGAATGTTGCATTAACGGAGGGTCAGTACTGAGGGAATGTTGCACTAACGGAGTGTCAGTATTGAGGGAATGTTGCACTAATGGAGGGTCAGTATTGAGGTAAGGTTGCACTAACGGATGGTCAGTACTGAGGGAATGCTGCACTAACGGAGGGTCAGTATTGAGGGAATGTTGCACTAACGGAGGGTCAGTATTGAGGGAATGTTGCACTAACGGAGGGTCAGTATTGAGGGAATGCTGCACTAACGGAGGGTCAGTATTGAGGGAATGTTGCCCTAACGGAGGGTCAGTATTGAGGGAAGGTTGCACTCATGGAGGGTCAGTATTGAGGGAATGTTGCCCTAACGGAGGGGTCAGTATTGAGGAATGTTGCACTAACGGAGGGTCAGTATTGAGGGAAGGTTGCACTCATGGAGGGTCAGTATTGAGGGAATGTTGCCCTAACGGAGGGTCAGTATTGAGGGAATGCTGCACTAACGGAGGTTCAGTACTGAAGGAATGCTGCAATAACGGAGGGGTCAGTATTGAGGGAAGGTTGCACTAACAGAGGGTCAGTATTGAGGGAATGCTGCACTAACGGAGGGTCAGTATTGAGGGAATGTTGCACTAACGGAGGGTCAGTACTGAGGGAATGTTGCACTCACGGAGGGTCAGTATTGAGGGAATGCTGCACTAACGGAGGGTCAGTATTGAGGGAATGTTGCACTAACGGAGGGTCAGTATTGAGGGAATGTTGCACTAATGGAGGGTCAGTATTGAGGGAATGCTGCACTAACGGAGTGTCAGTATTGAGGGAATGCTGCACTAACGGAGGGGTCAGTATTGAGGGAATGTTGCACGAATGGAGGGTCAGTATTGAGGAAATGCTGCACTAACAGTGGGTCAGTATTGAGGGAATGCTGCACTAACGGAGGGTCAGTATTGAGGGAATGCTGCAATAACAGAGGTGTCAGTACTGAGGGAATGTTGCACTAACGGAGGGGTCAGTACGGAGGGAATGTTGCACTAATGGAGGGGTCAGTATTGAGGGAATGTTGCACTAATGGAGGGTCAGTATTGAGGGAAGGTTGCACTAACGGAGGGTCAGTACTGAGGGAATGTTGCACTAACGGAGGGTCAGTATTGAGGGAATGTTGCACTAACGGAGGGTCAGTACTGAGGGAATGTTGCACTAACGGAGGGTCCGTATTGAGGGAATGCTACACTAATGGAGGGTCAGTACTGAGGGAATGTTGCACTAACGGAGGGTCAGTATTGAGGGAATGTTGCACTAATGGAGGGTCAGTATTGAGGGAATGTTGCACTAATGGAGGGTCAGTAATGAAGGAATGTTGCACTAACAGAGGGTCAGTATTGAGGGAATGCTGCACGAACGGAGGGTCAGTATTGAGGGAATGTTGCACTAACGGAGGGTCAGTACTGAAGGTATGTTGCACTAACGGAGGGTCAGTACTGAGAGAATGGTGCACTAACGGAGGGTCAGTATTGAGGGAATGTTGCAATAATGGAGGGTCAGTATTGAGGGAATGCTGCACTAACGGAGGGTCAGTATTGAGGGAATGCTGCACTCACGGAGGGGTCAGTACTGAGGGAATGTTGCACTAACGGAGGGGTCAGTATTGAGGGAATGTTGCACTAACGGATGGGTCAGTATTGAGCGAATGTTGCACTAACGGAGGGGTCAGTATTGATGGAATTCTGCACGAACGGAGGGGTCAGTAATGAGGGAATGTTGCACTAACGGAGGGGTCAGTACTGAGGGAATGTTGCACTAACGGAGGGGTCAGTACTGAGGGAATGTTGCACTAACGGAGGGTCAGTACTGAGAGAATGTTGCACTAACGGAGGATCAGTATTGAGGGAATGTTGCACTAATGGAGGGTCAGTATTGAGGGAATGCTGCACTAATGGAGGGTCAGTACTGAGGGAATGTTGCACTAACGGAGGGCCAGTACTGAAGGAATGTTGCACTAACGGAGGGTCAGTACTGAGGGAATGTTGCATTAACAGAGGGTCAGTATTGAGGGAATGCTGCACGAACGGAGGGTCAGTATTGAGGGAATGTTGCACTAACGGAGGGTCAGTATTGAGGGAATGTTGCACTAATGGAGGGTCAGTACTGAGGGAATGCTGCAATCATGGAGGGTCAGTACTGAAGGAATGTTGCACTAACGGAGGGTCAGTACTGAGGGAATGTTGCACTAACGGAGGGTCAGTATTGAGGGAATGCTGCACTAACGGAGGGTCAGTACTGATGGGAGGTTGCACCTTTGGAGGGTCAGTACTGAGGGAATGTTGCATTAACGGAGGGTCAGTACTGAGGGAATGTTGCACTAACGGAGTGTCAGTATTGAGGGAATGTTGCACTAATGGAGGGTCAGTATTGAGGTAAGGTTGCACTAACGGATGGTCAGTACTGAGGGAATGTTGCACTAACGGAGGGTCAGTATTGAGGGAATGCTGCACTAACGGAGGGTCAGTATTTAGGGAATGTTGCACTAACGGAGGGTCAGTATTGAGGGAATGTTGCACTAATGGAGGGTCAGTATTGAGGGAAGTTTGCACTAACGGAGGGTCAGTACTGAGGGAATGTTGCACTAACGGAGGGTCAGTATTGAGGGAATGTTGCACTAACGGAGGGTCAGTATTGAGGGAATGCTGCACTAACGGAGTGTCAGTATTGAGGGAATGCTGCACTAACGGAGGGGTCAGTATTGAGGGAATGTTGCACGAATGGAGGGTCAGTATTGAGGGAATGCTGCACTAACAGTGGGTCAGTATTGAGGGAATGCTGCACTAACGGAGGGTCAGTATTGAGGGAATGCTGCAATAACAGAGGTGTCAGTACTGAGGGAATGTTGCACTAACGGAGGGGTCAGTACGGAGGGAATGTTGCACTAATGGAGGGGTCAGTATTGAGGGAATGTTGCACTAATGGAGGGTCAGTATTGAGGGAAGGTTGCACTAACGGAGGGTCAGTACTGAGGGAATGTTGCACTAACGGAGGGTCAGTATTGAGGGAATGTTGCACTAATGGAGGGTCAGTACTGAGGGAATGCTGCAATAACGGAGGGTCAGAACTGAGGGAATGCTGCACTAACGGAGGGTCAGTATTGAGGGAATGCTGCACTCACGGAGGGTCAGTACTGATGGGAGGTTGCACCTTTGGAGGGTCAGTACTGAGGGAATGTTGCATTAACGGAGGGTCAGTACTGAGGGAATGTTGCACTAACGGAGTGTCAGTATTGAGGGAATGTTGCACTAATGGAGGGTCAGTATTGAGGTAAGGTTGCACTAACGGATGGTCAGTACTGAGGGAATGCTGCACTAACGGAGGGTCAGTATTGAGGGAATGTTGCACTAACGGAGGGTCAGTATTGAGGGAATGTTGCACTAACGGAGGGTCAGTATTGAGGGAATGCTGCACTAACGGAGGGTCAGTATTGAGGGAATGTTTCCCTAACGGAGGGTCAGTATTGAGGGAAGGTTGCACTCATGGAGGGTCAGTATTGAGGGAATGTTGCCCTAACGGAGGGGTCAGTATTGAGGAATGTTGCACTAACGGAGGGTCAGTATTGAGGGAAGGTTGCACTCATGGAGGGTCAGTATTGAGGGAATGTTGCCCTAACGGAGGGTCAGTATTGAGGGAATGCTGCACTAACGGAGGTTCAGTACTGAAGGAATGCTGCAATAACGGAGGGGTCAGTATTGAGGGAATGCTGCACTAACGGAGGGTCAGTATTGAGGGAATGTTGCACTAACGGAGGGTCAGTACTGAGGGAATGTTGCACTAACGGAGGGTCAGTATTGAGGGAATGCTGCACTAACGGAGGGTCAGTATTGAGGGAATGTTGCACTAACGGAGGGTCAGTATTGAGGGAATGTTGCACTAATGGAGGGTCAGTATTGAGGGAATGCTGCACTAACGGAGTGTCAGTATTGAGGGAATGCTGCACTAACGGAGGGGTCAGTATTGAGGGAATGTTGCACGAATGGAGGGTCAGTATTGAGGGAATGCTGCACTAACAGTGGGTCAGTATTGAGGGAATGCTGCACTAACGGAGGGTCAGTATTGAGGGAATGCTGCAATAACAGAGGTGTCAGTACTGAGGGAATGTTGCACTAACGGAGGGGTCAGTACGGAGGGAATGTTGCACTAATGGAGGGGTCAGTATTGAGGGAATGTAGCACTAATGGAGGGTCAGTATTGAGGGAAGGTTGCACTAACGGAGGGTCAGTACTGAGGGAATGTTGCACTAACGGAGGGTCAGTATTGAGGGAATGTTGCACTAACGGAGGGTCAGTACTGAGGGAATGTTGCACTAACGGAGGGTCAGTATTGAGGGAATGCTACACTAATGGAGGGTCAGTACTGAGGGAATGTTGCACTAACGGAGGGTCAGTATTGAGGGAATGTTGCACTAATGGAGGGTCAGTATTGAGGGAATGTTGCACTAATGGAGGGTCAGTAATGAAGGAATGTTGCACTAACGGAGGGTCAGTACTGAAGGTATGTTGCACTAACGGAGGGTCAGTACTGAGAGAATGCTGCACTAACGGAGGGTCAGTATTGAGGGAATGTTGCAATAATGGAGGGTCAGTACTGAGGGAATGCTGCACTAACGGAGGGTCAGTATTGAGGGAATGCTGCACTCACGGAGGGGTCAGTACTGAGGGAATGTTGCACTAACGGAGGGGTCAGTATTGAGGGAATGTTGCACTAACGGAGGGGTCAGTATTGAGCGAATGTTGCACTAACGGAGGGGTCAGTATTGATGGAATTCTGCACGAACGGAGGGGTCAGTAATGAGGGAATGTTGCACTAACGGAGGGGTCAGTACTGAGGGAATGTTGCACTAACGGAGGGGTCAGTACTGAGGGAATGTTGCACTAACGGAGGGTCAGTACTGAGAGAATGTTGCACTAACGGAGGATCAGTATTGAGGGAATGTTGCACTAATGGAGGGTCAGTATTGAGGGAATGCTGCACTAATGGAGGGTCAGTACTGAGGGAATGTTGCACTAACGGAGGATCAGTACTGAAGGAATGTTGCACTAACGGAGGGTCAGTATTGAGGGAATGTTGCACTAATGGAGGGTCAGTACTGAGGGAATGCTGCAATCATGGAGGGTCAGTACTGAAGGAATGTTGCACTAACGGAGGATCAGTACTGAGGGAATGTTGCACTAACGGAGGGTCAGTATTGAGGGAATGCTGCACTAACGGAGGGTCAGTACTGATGGGAGGTTGCACCTTTGGAGGGTCAGTACTGAGGGAATGTTGCATTAACGGAGGGTCAGTACTGAGGGAATGTTGCACTAACGGAGTGTCAGTATTGAGGGAATGTTGCACTAATGGAGGGTCAGTATTGAGGTAAGGTTGCACTAACGGATGGTCAGTACTGAGGGAATGTTGCACTAACGGAGGGTCAGTATTGAGGGAATGCTGCACTAACGGAGGGTCAGTATTGAGGGAATGTTGCACTAACGGAGGGTCAGTATTGAGGGAATGTTGCACTAATGGAGGGTCAGTATTGAGGCAAGTTTGCACTAACGGAGGGTCAGTACTGAGGGAATGTTGCACTAACGGAGGGTCAGTATTGAGGGAATGTTGCACTAACGGAGGGTCAGTATTGAGGGAATGCTGCACTAACGGAGTGTCAGTATTGAGGGAATGCTGCACGAATGGAGGGTCAGTATTGAGGGAATGCTGCACTAACAGTGGGTCAGTATTGAGGGAATGCTGCACTAACGGAGGGTCAGTATTGAGGGAATGCTGCAATAACAGAGGTGTCAGTACTGAGGGAATGTTGCACTAACGGAGGGGTCAGTACGGAGGGAATGTTGCACTAATGGAGGGGTCAGTATTGAGGGAATGTTGCACTAATGGAGGGTCAGTATTGAGGGAAGGTTGCACTAACGGAGGGTCAGTACTGAGGGAATGTTGCACTTACGGAGGGTCAGTATTGAGGGAATGTTGCACTAACGGAGGGTCAGTACTGAGGGAATGTTGCACTAACGGAGGGTCAGTATTGAGGGAATGCTACACTAATGGAGGGTCAGTACTGAGGGAATGTTGCACTAACGGAGGGTCAGTATTGAGGGAATGTTGCACTAATGGAGGGTCAGTATTGAGGGAATGTTGCACTAATGGAGGGTCAGTAATGAAGGAATGTTGCACTAACAGAGGGTCAGTATTGAGGGAATGCTGCACGAACGGAGGGTCAGTATTGAGGGAATGTTGCACTAACGGAGGGTCAGTACTGAAGGTATGTTGCACTAACGGAGGGTCAGTACTGAGAGAATGCTGCACTAACGTAGGGTCAGTACTGAGGGAATGTTGCACGAACGGAGGGTCAGTACTGAGGGAATGTTGCACTAACGGAGGGTCAGTATTGAGGGAATGTTGCACTAATGGAGGGTCAGTATTGAGGGAATGCTGCACTAACGGAGGGTCAGTATTGAGGGAATGCTGCATTAACGGAGGGGTCAGTACTGAGGGAATGTTGCACTAACGGAGGGGTCAGTATTGAGGGAATGTTGCACTTACGGAGGGGTCAGTATTGAGGGAATGTTGCACTAACGGAGGGTCAGTACTGAAGGTATGTTGCACTAACGGAGGGTCAGTACTGAGAGAATGCTGCACTAACGTAGGGTCAGTACTGAGGGAATGTTGCACGAACGGAGGGTCAGTACTGAGGGAATGTTGCACTAACGGAGGGTCAGTATTGAGGGAATGTTGCACGAACGGAGGGTCAGTATTGAGGGAATGCTGCACTAACGGAGGGTCAGTATTGAGGGAATGCTGCACTAACGGAGGGGTCAGTACTGAGGGAATGTTGCACTAACGGAGGGGTCAGTATTGAGGGAATGTTGCACTAACGGAGGGGTCAGTATTGAGGGAATGTTGCACTAACGGAGGGGTCAGTATTGATGGAATTCTGCACGAACGGAGGGGTCAGTATTGAGGGAATGTTGCACTAACGGAGGGGTCAGTACTGAGGGAATGTTGCACTAACGGAGGGGTCAGTACTGAGGGAATGTTGCACTAACGGAGGGTCAGTACTGAGAGAATGTTGCACTAACGGAGGATCAGTATTGAGGGAATGTTGCACTAATGGAGGGTCAGTATTGAGGGAATGCTGCACTAATGGAGGGTCAGTACTGAGGGAATGTTGCACTAACGGAGGGTCAGTACTGAAGGAATGTTGCACTAACGGAGGGTCAGTACTGAGGGAATGTTGCACTAACAGAGGGTCAGTATTGAGGGAATGCTGCACGAACGGAGGGTCAGTATTGAGGGAATGTTGCACTAACGGAGGGTCAGTATTGAGGGAATGTTGCACTAATGGAGGGTCAGTACTGAGGGAATGCTGCAATCATGGAGGGTCAGTACTGAAGGAATGTTGCACTAACGGAGGGTCAGTACTGAGGGAATGTTGCACTAACGGAGGGTCAGTATTGAGGGAATGCTGCACTAACGGAGGGTCAGTTTTGAGGGAATGCTGCTGTCATGTAGGGTCAGTACTGAAGGAATGTTGCACAAACGGAGGGTCACTTTTGAGGGAATGTTGCACTAACGGAGGGTCAGTACTGAGGGAATGTTGCACTAACGGAGGGTCAGTATTGAGGGAATGTTGCACTAATGGAGGGTCAGTATTGAGGTAAGGTTGCATTAACGGAGGGTCAGTACTGAGGGAATGTTGCACTAACGGAGTGTCAGTATTGAGGGAATGTTGCACTAACGGAGGGTCAGTATTGAGGGAATGTTGCACTAACGGAGGGTCAGTACTGAGGGAATGCTGCACTAACGGAGGGTCAGTACTGATGGGAGGTTGCACCTTTGGAGGGTCAGTACTGAGGGAATGTTGCATTAACGGAGGGTCAGTACTGAGGGAATGTTGCACTAACGGAGTGTCAGTATTGAGGGAATGTTGCACTAACGGAGGGTCAGTATTGAGGGAATGTTGCACTAACGGAGGGTCAGTATTGAGGGAATGCTGCACTAACGGAGGGTCAGTATTGGGGGAATGTTGCACTAACGGAGGGTCAGTATTGAGGGAATGTTGCACTAATGGAGGGTCAGTATTGAGGGAAGTTTGCACTAACGGAGGGTCAGTACTGAGGGAATGTTGCACTAACGGAGGGTCAGTATTGAGGGAATGTTGCACTAACGGAGGGTCAGTATTGAGGGAATGCTGCAATAACGGAGGGTCAGTACTGAAGGAATGTTGCACAAACGGAGGGTCAGTACTGAGGGAATGCTGCAATAACGGAGGGTCAGTACTGAAGGAATGCTGCAATAACGGAGGGTCAGTATTGAGGGAATGCTGCACTAACGGTGGGTCAGTATTGAGGGAATGCTGCAATAACGGAGGGTCAGTATTGAGGGAATGTTGCACCAACGGAGGGTCAGTATTGAGGGAATGCTGCACTAATGGAGGGTCAGTACTGAAGGAATGTTGCACTAATGGAGGGTCAGTATTGAGGGAATGTTGCACGAATGGAGGGTCAGTACTGAAGGAATGTTGCACTAACGGAGGGGCAGTTTTGAGGGAGTGTTGCACTAACAGAGGGTCAGTACTGAGGGAATGCTGCACTAACGGAGGGTCAGTATTGAGGGAATGTTGCACTAACGGAGGGTCAGTACTGAGGGAATGCTGCACTAACGGAGGGTCAGTATTGAGGGAATGTTGCACGAATGGAGGGTCAGTACTGAGGGAATGCTGCACTAACGGAGGGTCAGTACTGAAGGAATGTTGCACTAACGGAGGGTCAGTACTGAGGGAATGTTGCACTAACGGAGGGTCAGTATTGAGGGAATGTTGCACTAACGGAGGGTCAGTACTGAGGGAATGCTGCACTAACGGAGGGTCAGTACTGAGGGAATGCTGCACTAACGGAGGGTCAGTACTGAAGGAATGTTGCACTAACGGACGGTCAGTACTGACGGAATGTTGCACAAACGGAGGGTCAGTATTGAGGGAATGCTGCACTAACGGAGGGACATTACTGAGGGAATGTTGCACTAATGGAGGGTCTGTATTGAGGGAATGTTGCACTAACGGAGAGTAAGTACTGAGGGAATGCTGCACTAACGGAGGGTCAGTACTGATGGAATGTTGCACTAACGGAGGGTCAGTACTGAGGGAATGTTGCACTAATGGAAGGTCAGTATTGAGGGAATGTTGCACTAATGGAGGGTCAGTATTGAGAGAATGTTGCACTAATGGAGGGTCAGTATTGAGGGAATGCTGCACTAACGGAGGGTCAGTACTGATGGAATTTTGCACTAACGGAGAGTCAGTATTGAGGGAATTTTGCACTAACTGAGGGTCAGTACTGAGGGAATGTTGAACTTTTGGAGGGTCAGTATTGAGGGAATTTTGCACTAACTGAGGGTCAGTACTGAGGGAATGCTGAACTTTTGGAGGGGCACTATTGAGGGAATGTTGCACTAATGGAGGGTCAGTATTGAGGGAATGTTGCACTAATGGAGGGTCAGTATTGAGGGAATTTTGCACTAATGGAGGGTCAGTACTGAGGGAATGCAGCACTAACGGAGGGTCAGTATTGAGGGAATGTTGCACTAATGGAGTGTCAGTACTGAGGGAATGTTGCACTAACGGAGGGTCAGTATTGATGGAATGCTGCACTAACGGAGGGTCAGTATTGAGGGAATGTTGCACTAATGGAGGGTCAGTATTGAGGGAATGTTGCACGAAGGGAGGGTCAGTACTGAGGGAATGCTGCACTAACGGAGGGTCAGTACTGAAGGAATGTTGCACTAATGGAGGGTCAGTATTGAGGGAATGTTGCACTAACGGCGAGGTCAGTACTGAGGGAATGCTGCACTAACTAAGGGTCAGTATTGAGGGAATGTTGCACTAACGGAGGGTCAGTATTGAGGGAATGCTGCACTAATGGAGGGTCAGTACTGAGGGTATGTTGCACTAATGGAGGGTCAGTATTGAGGGAATGTTGCACTAACGGAGGGTCAGTATTGAGGGAATGCTGCACTAATGGAGGGTCAGTACTGAGGGAATGTTGCACTAATGGAGGGTCAGTATTGAGGAAATGCTGCACTAACGGAGGGGTCAGTACTGAGGGAATGCTGCACTAACGGAGGGGTCAGTATTGAGGGAATGCTGCACAAACGGAGGGTTCAGTACTGAGGGAATGTTGCACTAACGGAGGGTCAGTACCGACGGAATGTTGCACTAACGGAGGGTCAGTACTGAGGGAATGTTGCACTAACGGAGGGTCAGTACCGACGGAATGTTGCACTAACAGAGGGGTCAGTTCTGAGGGAATGTTGCACAAACGGAGGGTCAGTATTGAGAGAATGCTGCACTAACGGAGGGTCAGTATTGAGGGAATGTTGCACTAACGGAGGGTTAGTACCGACGGAATGTTGCACTAATGGAGGGTCAGTATTGAGGGAATGTTGCACTAATGACGGTCAGTACTGAGGGAATGTTGCACGAACGGAGGGTCAGTTTTGAGGGAGTGTTGCACTAACAGAGGGTCAGTACTGAAGGAATGTTGCACTAACGAAGGGTCAGTATTGAGGGAATGTTGCACGAATGGAGGGTCAGTTTTGAGGGAGTGTTGCACTAACAGAGGGTCAGTACTGAAGGAATGTTGCACGAACGGAGGGTCACTTTTGAGGGAGTGTTGCACTAACAGAGGGTCAGTACTGAAGGAATGTTGCACGAACGGAGGGTCAGTTTTGAGGGAGTGTTGCACTAACGGAGGGTCAGTATTGAGGGAATGTTGCACTAACGGAGGGGTCAGTATTGAGGGAATGTTGCACTAATGGAGGGTCAGTATTGAGGGAATGTTGCACTAACGGAGGGTCAGTACTGAAGGAATGTTGCACGAACGGAGGGTCAGTTTTGAGGGAGTGTTGCACTAACAGAGGGTCAGTACTGAAGGAATGTTGCACTAACGGAGGGTCAGTATTGAGGGAATGTTGCACTAACGGAGGGTCAGTACTGAGGGAATGCTGCACTAACGGATGGGTCAGTACTGTGGGAATGCTGCACTAACGGAGGGACATTACTGAGGGAATGTTGCACTAATGGAGGGTCAGTATTGAGGGAATGTTGCACTAATGGAGGGTCAGTACTGAGGGAATGCTGCACTAACGGAGGGTCAGTACTGAAGGAATGTTGCACTAATGGAGGGTCAGTACTGAGGGAATGTTGCACTAACGGAGGGTCAGTATTGAGGGAATGTTGCACTAATGGAGGGTCAGTACTGAGGGAATGCTGCACTAACGGATGGGTCAGCACTGTGGGAGTGCTGCACTAACGGAGGGACATTACTGAGGGAATGTTGCACTAATGGAGGGTCAGTACTGAGGGAATGTTGCTCTAACGGAGGGTCAGTACTGAGGGAATGTTGCACTAATGGAGGGTCAGTACTGAGGGAATGCTGCACTAACGGATGGGTCAGCACTGTGGGAGTGCTGCACTAACAGAGGGACATTACTGAGGGAATGTTGCACTAATGGAGGGTCAGTATTGAGGGAATGTTGCTCTAACGGAGGGTCAGTACTGAGGGAATACTGCACTAACGGAGGGTCAGCATTGAGGGAATGTTGCACTAATGGAAGGTCAGTATTGAGGGAATGTTGCACTAATGGAGGGTCAGTATTGAGGGAATGTTGCACTAATGGAGGGTCAGTATTGAGGGAATGTTGCACTAACGGAGGGTCAGTATTGAGGGAATGCTGCACTAACGGAGAGTCAGTATTGAGGGAATTTTGCACTAACTGAGGGTCAGTACTGAGGGAATGTTGAACTTTTGGAGGGTCAGTATTGAGGGAATTTTGCACAAACGGAGGGTCAGTTTTGAGGGAATGTTGCACTAACGGAGGGTCAGTATTGAGAGAATGGTGCACTAACGGAGGGGTCAGTATTGAGAGAATGTTGCACTAACGGAGGGTCAGTACTGAGGGAATGTTGAACTTTTGGAGGGTCAGTATTGAGGGAATTTTGCACTAACTGAGGGTCAGTACTGAGGGAATGCTGAACCTTTGGAGGGGCAGTATTGAGGGAATGTTGCACTAATGGAGGGTCAGTATTGAGGGAATGTTGCACTAATGGAGGGTCAGTATTGAGGGAATGTTGCACTAACGGAGGGTCAGTATTGAGGGAATGTTGCACTAACCGAGGGTCATTACTGAGGGAATGTTGCACTAATGGAGGGTCAGTATTGAGGGAATGTTGCACGAAGGGAGGGTCAGTACTGAGGGAATGCTGCACTAACGGAGGGTCAGTACTGAAGGAATGCTGCACTAACGGAGGTTCAGTACTGAGGGAATGTTGCACTAATGGAGGGTCAGTACTGAGGGAATGCTGCACTAACTAAGGGTCAGTATTGAGGGAATGCTGCATTAACGGAGGGTCAGTATTGAGGGAATGTTGCACTAATGGAGGGTCAGTATTGAGGGAATGCTGCACTAATGGAGGGTCAGTACTGAAGGAATGTTGCACTAACGGAGGGTCAGTATTGAGGAAATGCTGCACTAACGGAGGGGTCAGTACTGAGGGAATGTTGCACTAACGGAGGGTCAGTACCGACGGAATGTTGCACTAACAGAGGGGTCTGTTCTGAGGGAATGATGCACTAACGGAGGGTCAGTATTGAGGGAAGGTTGCACTAACGGAGGCTCATAATTGAGGGAATGCTGCACTAACTGAGTTCCGTACTGAGGGAATGTTGCACTAACGGAGGGTCAGTATTGAGGGAATGTTGCACTAATGACGGTCAGTACTGAGGGAATGTTGCACGAACGGAGGGTCAGTTTTGAGGGAGTGTTGCACTAACAGAGGGTCAGTATTGAGGGAATGTTGCACAAACGGAGGGTCAGTATTGAGGGAATGTTGCACTAATGGAGGGTCAGTATTGAGGGAATGTTGCACAAACGGAGGGGTCAGTATTGAGGGAATGTTGCACTAATGGAGGGTCAGTATTGAGGGAATGTTGCACTAACGGAGGGTCAGTACTGAAGGAATGTTGCACTAACGGAGGATCAGTATTGAGGGAATGTTGCACTAACGGAGGGTCAGTACTGAGGGAATGCTGCACTAACGGATGGGTCAGTATTGAGGGAATGTTGCACTAACGGAGGGTCAGTATTGAGGGAATGTTGCACTAACGGAGGGTCAGTATTGAGGGAGTGCTGCACTAACGGAGGGACATTACTGAGGGAATGTTGCACTAATGGAAGGTCAGTATTGAGGGAATGTTGCACTAACGGAGGGTCAGTATTGAGGGAATGCTGCACTAACGGATGGGTCAGTATTGAGGGAATGTTGCACTAACGGAGGGTCAGTATTGAGGAATGTTGCACTAACGGAGGGTCAGTATTGAGGGAATGTTGCACTAACGGAGGGTCAGTACTGAAGGAATGTTGCACCAACGGAGCGTCAGTATTGAGGGAATGCTGCACTAACTGAGGGTCAGTATTGAGGGAATGTTGCACTTACAGAGGGTCAGTACTGAGGGAATGTTGCACTAACGGAGGGGTCAGTACTGAGGGAATGCTGCACTAACGGAGGGGTCAGTATTGAGAGAATGTTGCACTAACGGAAGGTCAGTACTGATGGAATTTTGCACTAACGGAGGGTCAGTACTGAGGGAATGCTGCACGAACGGAGGGTCAGTACTGAAGGAATGTTGCACTAACGGAGGGTCAGTATTGAGGGAATGTTGCACTAACGGAGGGTCAGTACTGAGGGAATGCTGCACTAACGAAGGGTCAGTACTGAGGGAATGCTGCACTAACGGAGGGTCAGTACTGAAGGAATGTTGCACTAACGGACGGTCAGTACTGAGGGAATGTTGCACTAACGGAGGGTCAGTATTGAGGGAATGCTGCACTAACGGAGGGACATTACTGAGGGAATGTTGCACTAATGGAGGGTCTGTATTGAGGGAATGTTGCACTAACGGAGAGTCAGTACTGAGGGAATGCTGCACTAACGGAGGGTCAGTACTGATGGAATGTTGCACTAACGGAGGGTCAGTACTGAGGGAATGTTGCACTAACGGAGGGTCAGCATTGAGGGAATGTTGCACTAATGGAAGGTCAGTATTGAGGGAATGTTGCACTAATGGAGGGTCAGTATTGAGGGAATGCTGCACTAACGGAGAGTCAGTACTGATGGAATTTTGCCCTAACGGAGAGTCAGTATTGAGGGAATTTTGCACTAACTGAGGGTCAGTACTGAGGGAATGTTGAACTTTTGGAGGGTCAGTATTGAGGGAATTTTGCACAAACAGAGGGTCAGTTTTGAGGGAATGTTGCACTAACGGAGGGTCAGTATTGAGAGAATGTTGCACTAATGGAGGGTCAGTATTGAGGGAATGTTGCACTAATGGAGGGCCAGTATTGAGGGAATGTTGCACTAATGGAGGGTCAGTATTGAGGGAATGCTGCACTAACTAAGGGTCAGTATTGAGGGAATGCTGCATTAACGGAGGGTCAGTATTGAGGGAATGTTGCACTAATGGAGGGTCAGTATTGAGGGAATGCTGCACTAATGGAGGGTCAGTACTGAAGGAATGTTGCACTAACGGAGGGTCAGTATTGAGGAAATGCTGCACTAACGGAGGGGTCAGTACTGAGGGAATGTTGCACTAACGGAGGGTCAGTACCGACGGAATGTTGCACTAACAGAGGGGTCTGTTCTGAGGGAATGATGCACTAACGGAGGGTCAGTATTGAGGGAAGGTTGCACTAACGGAGGCTCATAATTGAGGGAATGCTGCACTAACTGAGGGTCCGTACTGAGGGAATGTTGTACTAACGGAGGGTCAGTATTGAGGGAATGTTGCACTAATGACGGTCAGTACTGAGGGAATGTTGCACGAACGGAGGGTCAGTTTTGAGGGAGTGTTGCACTAACAGAGGGTCAGTATTGAGGGAATGTTGCTCAAACGGAGGGTCAGTATTGAGGGAATGTTGCACTAATGGAGGGTCAGTATTGAGGGAATGTTGCACAAACGGAGGGGTCAGTATTGAGGGAATGTTGCACTAATGGAGGGTCAGTATTGAGGGAATGTTGCACTAACGGAGGGTCAGTACTGAAGGAATGTTGCACTAACGGAGGATCAGTATTGAGGGAATGTTGCACTAACGGAGGGTCAGTACTGAGGGAATGCTGCACTAACGGATGGGTCAGTATTGAGGGAATGTTGCACTAACGGAGGGTCAGTATTGAGGGAATGTTGCACTAACGGAGGGTCAGTATTGAGGGAGTGCTGCACTAACGGAGGGACATTACTGAGGGAATGTTGCACTAATGGAAGGTCAGTATTGAGGGAATGTTGCACTAATGGAGGATCAGTATTGAGGGAATGTTGCACTAACGGAGGGTCAGTATTGAGGGAATGCTGCACTAACGGATGGGTCAGTATTGAGGGAATGTTGCACTAACGGAGGGTCAGTATTGAGGAATGTTGCACTAACGGAGGGTCAGTATTGAGGGAATGTTGCACTAACGGAGGGTCAGTACTGAAGGAATGTTGCACCAACGGAGCGTCAGTATTGAGGGAATGCTGCACTAACTGAGGGTCAGTATTGAGGGAATGTTGCACTTACAGAGGGTCAGTACTGAGGGAATGTTGCACTAACGGAGGGGTCAGTACTGAGGGAATGCTGCACTAACGGAGGGGTCAGTATTGAGAGAATGTTGCACTAACGGAAGGTCAGTACTGATGGAATTTTGCACTAACGGAGGGTCAGTACTGAGGGAATGCTGCACGAACGGAGGGTCAGTACTGAAGGAATGTTGCACTAACGGAGGGTCAGTATTGAGGGAATGTTGCACTAACGGAGGGTCAGTACTGAGGGAATGCTGCACTAACGAAGGGTCAGTACTGAGGGAATGCTGCACTAACGGAGGGTCTGTACTGAAGGAATGTTGCACTAACGGACGGTCAGTACTGAGGGAATGTTGCACTAACGGAGGGTCAGTATTGAGGGAATGCTGCACTAACGGAGGGACATTACTGAGGGAATGTTGCACTAATGGAGGGTCTGTATTGAGGGAATGTTGCACTAACGGAGGGTCAGTACTGAGGGAATGCTGCACTAACGGAGGGTCAGTACTGATGGAATGTTGCACTAACGGAGGGTCAGTACTGAGGGAATGTTGCACTAACGGAGGGTCAGCATTGAGGGAATGTTGCACTAATGGAAGGTCAGTATTGAGGGAATGTTGCACTAATGGAGGGTCAGTATTGAGGGAATGCTGCACTAACGGAGAGTCAGTACTGATGGAATTTTGCCCTAACGGAGAGTCAGTATTGAGGGAATTTTGCACTAACTGAGGGTCAGTACTGAGGGAATGTTGAACTTTTGGAGGGTCAGTATTGAGGGAATTTTGCACAAACAGAGGGTCAGTTTTGAGGGAATGTTGCACTAACGGAGGGTCAGTATTGAGAGAATGTTGCACTAATGGAGGGTCAGTATTGAGGGAATGTTGCACTAATGGAGGGCCAGTATTGAGGGAATGTTGCACTAATGGAGGGTCAGTATTGAGGGAATGCTGCACTAACTAAGGGTCAGTATTGAGGGAATGCTGCATTAACGGAGGGTCAGTATTGAGGGAATGTTGCACTAATGGAGGGTCAGTATTGAGGGAATGCTGCACTAATGGAGGGTCAGTACTGAAGGAATGTTGCACTAACGGAGGGTCAGTATTGAGGAAATGCTGCACTAACGGAGGGGTCAGTACTGAGGGAATGTTGCACTAACGGAGGGTCAGTACCGACGGAATGTTGCACTAACAGAGGGGTCTGTTCTGAGGGAATGATGCACTAACGGAGGGTCAGTATTGAGGGAAGGTTGCACTAACGGAGGCTCATAATTGAGGGAATGCTGCACTAACTGAGGGTCCGTACTGAGGGTATGTTGCACTAACGGAGGGTCAGTATTGAGGGAATGTTGCACTAATGACGGTCAGTACTGAGGGAATGTTGCACGAACGGAGGGTCAGTTTTGAGGGAGTGTTGCACTAACAGAGGGTCAGTATTGAGGGAATGTTGCACAAACGGAGGGTCAGTATTGAGGGAATGTTGCACTAATGGAGGGTCAGTATTGAGGGAATGTTGCACAAATGGAGGGGTCAGTATTGAGGGAATGTTGCACTAATGGAGGGTCAGTATTGAGGGAATGTTGCACTAACGGAGGGTCAGTACTGAAGGAATGTTGCACTAACGGAGGATCAGTATTGAGGGAATGTTGCACTAACGGAGGGTCAGTACTGAGGGAATGCTGCACTAACGGATGGGTCAGTATTGAGGGAATGTTGCACTAACGGAGGGTCAGTATTGAGGGAATGTTGCACTAACGGAGGGTCAGTATTGAGGGAATGCTGCACTAACGGAGGGACATTACTGAGGGAATGTTGCACTAATGGAAGGTCAGTATTGAGGGAATGTTGCACTAATGGAGGATCAGTATTGAGGGAATGTTGCACTAACGGAGGGTCAGTATAGAGGGAATGCTGCACTAACGGATGGGTCAGTATTGAGGGAATGTTGCACTAACGGAGGGTCAGTATTGAGGAATGTTGCACTAACGGAGGGTCAGTATTGAGGGAATGTTGCACTAACGGAGGGTCAGTACTGAAGGAATGTTGCACCAACGGAGCGTCAGTATTGAGGGAATGCTGCACTAACTGAGGGTCAGTATTGAGGGAATGTTGCACTTACAGAGGGTCAGTACTGAGGGAATGTTGCACTAACGGAGGGGTCAGTACTGAGGGAATGCTGCACTAACGGAGGGGTCAGTATTGAGAGAATGTTGCACTAACGGAAGGTCAGTACTGATGGAATTTTGCACTAACGGAGGGTCAGTACTGAGGGAATGCTGCACGAACGGAGGGTCAGTACTGAAGGAATGTTGCACTAACGGAGGGTCAGTATTGAGGGAATGTTGCACTAACGGAGGGTCAGTACTGAGGGAATGCTGCACTAACGGAGGGTCAGTACTGAAGGAATGTTGCACTAACGGACGGTCAGTACTGAGGGAATGTTGCACTAACGGAGGGTCAGTATTGAGGGAATGCTGCACTAACGGAGGGACATTACTGAGGGAATGTTGCACTAATGGAGGGTCTGTATTGAGGGAATGTTGCACTAACGGAGAGTCAGTACTGAGGGAATGCTGCACTAACGGAGGGTCAGTACTGATGGAATGTTGCACTAACGGAGGGTCAGTACTGAGGGAATGTTGCATTAACGGAGGGTCAGCATTGAGGGAATGTTGCACTAATGGAAGGTCAGTATTGAGGGAATGTTGCACTAATGGAGGGTCAGTATTGAGGGAATGCTGCACTAACGGAGAGTCAGTACTGATGGAATTTTGCCCTAACGGAGAGTCAGTATTGAGGGAATTTTGCACTAACTGAGGGTCAGTACTGAGGGAATGTTGAACTTTTGGAGGGTCAGTATTGAGGGAATTTTGCACAAACAGAGGGTCAGTTTTGAGGGAATGTTGCACTAACGGAGGGTCAGTATTGAGAGAATGTTGCACTAATGGAGGGTCAGTATTGAGGGAATGTTGCACTAATGGAGGGCCAGTATTGAGGGAATGTTGCACTAATGGAGGGTCAGTATTGAGAGAATGTTGCACTAACAGAGGGTCAGTTTTGAGGGAATGTTGCACTAACGGAGGGTCAGTATTGAGAGAATGTTGCACTAATGGAGGGTCAGTATTGAGGGAATGCTGCACTAACGGAGGGTCAGTACTGATGGAATTTTGCACTAACGGAGAGTCAGTATTGAGGGAATTTTGCACTAACTGAGGGTCAGTACTGAGGGAATGTTGAACTTTTGGAGGGTCAGTATTGAGGGAATTTTGCACTAACTGAGGGTCAGTACTGAGGGAATGCTGAACTTTTGGAGGGGCACTATTGAGGGAATGTTGCACTAATGGAGGGTCAGTATTGAGGGAATGTTGCACTAATGGAGGGTCAGTATTGAGGGAATGTTGCACTAATGGAGGGTCAGTACTGAGGGAATGCAGCACTAACGGAGGGTCAGTATTGAGGGAATGTTGCACTAATGGAGGGTCAGTACTGAGGGAATGTTGCACTAACGGAGGGTCAGTATTGATGGAATGCTGCACTAACGGAGGGTCAGTATTGAGGGAATGTTGCACTAATGGAGGGTCAGTATTGAGGGAATGTTGCACGAAGGGAGGGTCAGTACTGAGGGAATGCTGCACTAACGGAGGGTCAGTACTGAAGGAATGTTGCACTAATGGAGGGTCAGTATTGAGGGAATGTTGCACTAACGGCGAGGTCAGTACTGAGGGAATGTTGCACTAACGGAGGGTCAGTATTGAGGGAATGTTGCACTAACGGAGGGTCAGTATTGAGGGAGTGCTGCACTAACGGAGGGACATTACTGAGGGAATGTTGCACTAATGGAAGGTCAGTATTGAGGGAATGTTGCACTAATGGAGGATCAGTATTGAGGGAATGTTGCACTAACGGAGGGTCAGTATTGAGGGAATGCTGCACTAACGGATGGGTCAGTATTGAGGGAATGTTGCACTAACGGAGGGTCAGTATTGAGGAATGTTGCACTAACGGAGGGTCAGTATTGAGGGAATGTTGCACTAACGGAGGGTCAGTACTGAAGGAATGTTGCACCAACGGAGCGTCAGTATTGAGGGAATGCTGCACTAACTGAGGGTCAGTATTGAGGGAATGTTGCACTTACAGAGGGTCAGTACTGAGGGAATGTTGCACTAACGGAGGGGTCAGTACTGAGGGAATGCTGCACTAACGGAGGGGTCAGTATTGAGAGAATGTTGCACTAACGGAAGGTCAGTACTGATGGAATTTTGCACTAACGGAGGGTCAGTACTGAGGGAATGCTGCGCGAACGGAGGGTCAGTACTGAAGGAATGTTGCACTAACGGAGGGTCAGTATTGAGGGAATGTTGCACTAACGGAGGGTCAGTACTGAGGGAATGCTGCACTAACGAAGGGTCAGTACTGAGGGAATGCTGCACTAACGGAGGGTCAGTACTGAAGGAATGTTGCACTAACGGACGGTCAGTACTGAGGGAATGTTGCACTAACGGAGGGTCAGTATTGAGGGAATGCTGCACTAACGGAGGGACATTACTGAGGGAATGTTGCACTAATGGAGGGTCTGTATTGAGGGAATGTTGCACTAACGGAGGGTCAGTACTGAGGGAATGCTGCACTAACGGAGGGTCAGTACTGATGGAATGTTGCACTAACGGAGGGTCAGTACTGAGGGAATGTTGCACTAACGGAGGGTCAGCATTGAGGGAATGTTGCACTAATGGAAGGTCAGTATTGAGGGAATGTTGCACTAATGGAGGGTCAGTATTGAGGGAATGCTGCACTAACGGAGAGTCAGTACTGATGGAATTTTGCCCTAACGGAGAGTCAGTATTGAGGGAATTTTGCACTAACTGAGGGTCAGTACTGAGGGAATGTTGAACTTTTGGAGGGTCAGTATTGAGGGAATTTTGCACAAACAGAGGGTCAGTTTTGAGGGAATGTTGCACTAACGGAGGGTCAGTATTGAGAGAATGTTGCACTAATGGAGGGTCAGTATTGAGGGAATGTTGCACTAATGGAGGGCCAGTATTGAGGGAATGTTGCACTAATGGAGGGTCAGTATTGAGGGAATGCTGCACTAACTAAGGGTCAGTATTGAGGGAATGCTGCATTAACGGAGGGTCAGTATTGAGGGAATGTTGCACTAATGGAGGGTCAGTATTGAGGGAATGCTGCACTAATGGAGGGTCAGTACTGAAGGAATGTTGCACTAACGGAGGGTCAGTATTGAGGAAATGCTGCACTAACGGAGGGGTCAGTACTGAGGGAATGTTGCACTAACGGAGGGTCAGTACCGACGGAATGTTGCACTAACAGAGGGGTCTGTTCTGAGGGAATGATGCACTAACGGAGGGTCAGTATTGAGGGAAGGTTGCACTAACGGAGGCTCATAATTGAGGGAATGCTGCACTAACTGAGGGTCCGTACTGAGGGTATGTTGCACTAACGGAGGGTCAGTATTGAGGGAATGTTGCACTAATGACGGTCAGTACTGAGGGAATGTTGCACGAACGGAGGGTCAGTTTTGAGGGAGTGTTGCACTAACAGAGGGTCAGTATTGAGGGAATGTTGCACAAACGGAGGGTCAGTATTGAGGGAATGTTGCACTAATGGAGGGTCAGTATTGAGGGAATGTTGCACAAATGGAGGGGTCAGTATTGAGGGAATGTTGCACTAATGGAGGGTCAGTATTGAGGGAATGTTGCACTAACGGAGGGTCAGTACTGAAGGAATGTTGCACTAACGGAGGATCAGTATTGAGGGAATGTTGCACTAACGGAGGGTCAGTACTGAGGGAATGCTGCACTAACGGATGGGTCAGTATTGAGGGAATGTTGCACTAACGGAGGGTCAGTATTGAGGGAATGTTGCACTAACGGAGGGTCAGTATTGAGGGAATGCTGCACTAACGGAGGGACATTACTGAGGGAATGTTGCACTAATGGAAGGTCAGTATTGAGGGAATGTTGCACTAATGGAGGATCAGTATTGAGGGAATGTTGCACTAACGGAGGGTCAGTATAGAGGGAATGCTGCACTAACGGATGGGTCAGTATTGAGGGAATGTTGCACTAACGGAGGGTCAGTATTGAGGAATGTTGCACTAACGGAGGGTCAGTATTGAGGGAATGTTGCACCAACGGAGCGTCAGTATTGAGGGAATGCTGCACTAACTGAGGGTCAGTATTGAGGGAATGTTGCACTTACAGAGGGTCAGTACTGAGGGAATGTTGCACTAACGGAGGGGTCAGTACTGAGGGAATGCTGCACTAACGGAGGGGTCAGTATTGAGAGAATGTTGCACTAACGGAAGGTCAGTACTGATGGAATTTTGCACTAACGGAGGGTCAGTACTGAGGGAATGCTGCACGAACGGAGGGTCAGTACTGAAGGAATGTTGCACTAACGGAGGGTCAGTATTGAGGGAATGTTGCACTAACGGAGGGTCAGTACTGAGGGAATGCTGCACTAACGGAGGGTCAGTACTGAAGGAATGTTGCACTAACGGACGGTCAGTACTGAGGGAATGTTGCACTAACGGAGGGTCAGTATTGAGGGAATGCTGCACTAACGGAGGGACATTACTGAGGGAATGTTGCACTAATGGAGGGTCTGTATTGAGGGAATGTTGCACTAACGGAGAGTCAGTACTGAGGGAATGCTGCACTAACGGAGGGTCAGTACTGATGGAATGTTGCACTAACGGAGGGTCAGTACTGAGGGAATGTTGCATTAACGGAGGGTCAGCATTGAGGGAATGTTGCACTAATGGAAGGTCAGTATTGAGGGAATGTTGCACTAATGGAGGGTCAGTATTGAGGGAATGCTGCACTAACGGAGAGTCAGTACTGATGGAATTTTGCCCTAACGGAGAGTCAGTATTGAGGGAATTTTGCACTAACTGAGGGTCAGTACTGAGGGAATGTTGAACTTTTGGAGGGTCAGTATTGAGGGAATTTTGCACAAACAGAGGGTCAGTTTTGAGGGAATGTTGCACTAACGGAGGGTCAGTATTGAGAGAATGTTGCACTAATGGAGGGTCAGTATTGAGGGAATGTTGCACTAATGGAGGGCCAGTATTGAGGGAATGTTGCACTAATGGAGGGTCAGTATTGAGAGAATGTTGCACTAACAGAGGGTCAGTTTTGAGGGAATGTTGCACTAACGGAGGGTCAGTATTGAGAGAATGTTGCACTAATGGAGGGTCAGTATTGAGGGAATGCTGCACTAACGGAGGGTCAGTACTGATGGAATTTTGCACTAACGGAGAGTCAGTATTGAGGGAATTTTGCACTAACTGAGGGTCAGTACTGAGGGAATGTTGAACTTTTGGAGGGTCAGTATTGAGGGAATTTTGCACTAACTGAGGGTCAGTACTGAGGGAATGCTGAACTTTTGGAGGGGCACTATTGAGGGAATGTTGCACTAATGGAGGGTCAGTATTGAGGGAATGTTGCACTAATGGAGGGTCAGTATTGAGGGAATGTTGCACTAATGGAGGGTCAGTACTGAGGGAATGCAGCACTAACGGAGGGTCAGTATTGAGGGAATGTTGCACTAATGGAGGGTCAGTACTGAGGGAATGTTGCACTAACGGAGGGTCAGTATTGATGGAATGCTGCACGAACGGAGGGTCAGTATTGAGGGAATGTTGCACTAATGGAGGGTCAGTATTGAGGGAATGTTGCACGAAGGGAGGGTCAGTACTGAGGGAATGCTGCACTAACGGAGGGTCAGTACTGAAGGAATGTTGCACTAATGGAGGGTCAGTATTGAGGGAATGTTGCACTAACGGCGAGGTCAGTACTGAGGGAATGCTGCACTAACTAAGGGTCAGTATTGAGGGAATGTTGCACTAACGGAGGGTCAGTATTGAGGGAATGCTGCACTAATGGAGGGTCAGTACTGAGGGTATGTTGCACTAATGGAGGGTCAGTATTGAGGGAATGTTGCACTAACGGAGGGTCAGTATTGAGGGAATGCTGCACTAATGGAGGGTCAGTACTGAGGGAATGTTGCACTAATGGAGGGTCAGTATTGAGGAAATGCTGCACTAACGGAGGGGTCAGTACTGAGGGAATGCTGCACTAACGGAGGGGTCAGTATTGAGGGAATGCTGCACAAACGGAGGGTTCAGTACTGAGGGGATGTTGCACTAACGGAGGGTCAGTACCGACGGAATGTTGCACTAACGGAGGGTCAGTACTGAGGGAATGCTGCACTAACGGAGTGTCAGTACTGAGGGAATGCTGCACTAACGGAGGGTCAGTACTGAAGGAATGTTGCACTAACGGACGGTCAGTACTGAGGGAATGTTGCACTAACGGAGGGTCAATATTGAGGGAATGCTGCACTAACGGAGGGACATTACTGAGGGAATGTTGCACTAATGGAGGGTCTGTATTGAGGGAATGTTGCACTAACGGAGAGTAAGTACTGAGGGAATTTTGCACAAACAGAGGGTCAGTTTTGAGGGAATGTTGCACTAATGGAGGGTCAGTATTGAGGGAATGTTGCACTAATGGAGGGTCAGTATTGAGGGAATGTTGCACTAATGGAGGGTCAGTACTGAGGGAATGCAGCACTAACGGAGGGTCAGTATTGAGGGAATGTTGCACTAATGGAGGGTCAGTACTGAGGGAATGTTGCACTAACGGAGGGTCAGTATTGATGGAATGCTGCACTAACGGAGGGTCAGTATTGAGGGAATGTTGCACTAATGGAGGGTCAGTATTGAGGGAATGTTGCACGAAGGGAGGGTCAGTACTGAGGGAATGCTGCACTAACGGAGGGTCAGTACTGAAGGAATGTTGCACTAATGGAGGGTCAGTATTGAGGGAATGTTGCACTAACGGCGAGGTCAGTACTGAGGGAATGCTGCACTAACTAAGGGTCAGTATTGAGGGAATGTTGCACTAACGGAGGGTCAGTATTGAGGGAATGCTGCACTAATGGAGGGTCAGTACTGAGGGTATGTTGCACTAATGGAGGGTCAGTATTGAGGGAATGTTGCACTAACGGAGGGTCAGTATTGAGGGAATGCTGCACTAATGGAGGGTCAGTACTGAGGGAATGTTGCACTAATGGAGGGTCAGTATTGAGGAAATGCTGCACTAACGGAGGGGTCAGTACTGAGGGAATGCTGCACTAACGGAGGGGTCAGTATTGAGGGAATGCTGCACAAACGGAGGGTTCAGTACTGAGGGGATGTTGCACTAACGGAGGGTCAGTACCGACGGAATGTTGCACTAACGGAGGGTCAGTACTGAGGGAATGCTGCACTAACGGAGGGTCAGTACTGAGGGAATGCTGCACTAACGGAGGGTCAGTACTGAAGGAATGTTGCACTAACGGACGGTCAGTACTGAGGGAATGTTGCACTAACGGAGGGTCAATATTGAGGGAATGCTGCACTAACGGAGGGACATTACTGAGGGAATGTTGCACTAATGGAGGGTCTGTATTGAGGGAATGTTGCACTAACGGAGAGTAAGTACTGAGGGAATGCTGCACTAACGGAGGGTCAGTACTGATGGAATGTTGCACTAACGGAGGGTCAGTACTGAGGGAATGTTGCACTAATGGAAGGTCAGTATTGAGGGAATGTTGCACTAATGGAGGGTCAGTATTGAGGGAATGCTGCACTAACGGAGGGTCAGTACTGATGGAATGTTGCACTAACGGAGGGTCAGTACTGAGGGAATGTTGCACTAATGGAAGGTCAGTATTGAGGGAATGTTGCACTAATGGAGGGTCAGTTTTGAGGGAGTGTTGCACGAACGGAGGGTCAGTTTTGAGGGAGTGTTGCACTAACAGAGGGTCAGTACTGAAGGAATGTTGCATGAACGGAGGGTCACTTTTGAGGGAGTGTTGCACTAACAGAGGGTCAGTACTGAAGGAATGTTGCACGAACGGAGGGTCAGTTTTGAGGGAGTGTTGCACTAACGGAGGGTCAGTATTGAGGGAATGTTGCACTAACGGAGGGGTCAGTATTGAGGGAATGTTGCACTAATGGAGGGTCAGTATTGAGGGAATGTTGCACTAACGGAGGGTCAGTACTGAAGGAATGTTGCACGAACGGAGGGTCAGTTTTGAGGGAGTGTTGCACTAACAGAGGGTCAGTACTGAAGGAATGTTGCACTAACGGAGGGTCAGTATTGAGGGAATGTTGCACTAACGGAGGGTCAGTACTGAGGGAATGCTGCACTAACGGATGGGTCAGTACTGTGGGAATGCTGCACTAACGGAGGGACATTACTGAGGGAATGTTGCACTAATGGAGGGTCAGTATTGAGGGAATGTTGCACTAATGGAGGGTCAGTACTGAGGGAATGCTGCACTAACGGAGGGTCAGTACTGAAGGAATGTTGCACTAATGGAGGGTCAGTACTGAGGGAATGTTGCACTAACTGAGGGTCAGTATTGAGGGAATGTTGCACTAATGGAGGGTCAGTACTGAGGGAATGCTGCACTAACGGATGGGTCAGCACTGTGGGAGTGCTGCACTAACGGAGGGACATTACTGAGGGAATGTTGCACTAATGGAGGGTCAGTACTGAGGGAATGTTGCTCTAACGGAGGGTCAGTACTGAGGGAATGTTGCACTAATGGAGGGTCAGTACTGAGGGAATGCTGCACTAAC
Organism: Heterodontus francisci; assembly: GCF_036365525.1. Lineage (NCBI taxonomy): Eukaryota > Metazoa > Chordata > Chondrichthyes > Heterodontiformes > Heterodontidae > Heterodontus > Heterodontus francisci. The sequence continues at coordinate 195,273,431 of NC_090373.1, forward strand.
GGATGGGTCAGCACTGTGGGAGTGCTGCACTAACGGAGGGACATTACTGAGGGAATGTTGCACTAATGGAGGGTCAGTATTGAGGGAATGTTGCTCTAACGGAGGGTCAGTACTGAGGGAATGCTGCACTAACGGAGGGTCAGTACTGAGGGAACGTTGCACTAACGGAGGGTCAGCATTGAGGGAATGTTGCACTAATGGAAGGTCAGTATTGAGGGAATGTTGCACTAATGGAGGGTCAGTATTGAGGGAATGTTGCACTAATGGAGGGTCAGTATTGAGGGAATGTTGCACTAACGGAGGGTCAGTATTGAGGGAATGCTGCACTAATGGAGAGTCAGTATTGAGGGAATTTTGCACTAACTGAGGGTCAGTACTGAGGGAATGTTGAACTTTTGGAGGGTCAGTATTGAGGGAATTTTGCACAAACGGAGGGTCAGTTTTGAGGGAATGTTGCACTAACGGAGGGTCAGTATTGAGAGAATGGTGCACTAACGGAGGGGTCAGTATTGAGAGAATGTTGCACTAACGGAGGGTCAGTACTGAGGGAATGTTGAACTTTTGGAGGGTCAGTATTGAGGGAATTTTGCACTAACTGAGGGTCAGTACTGAGGGAATGCTGAACCTTTGGAGGGGCAGTATTGAGGGAATGTTGCACTAATGGAGGGTCAGTATTGAGGGAATGTTGCACTAATGGAGGGTCAGTATTGAGGGAATGTTGCACTAACGGAGGCTCAGTATTGAGGGAATGTTGCACTAACCGAGGGTCATTACTGAGGGAATGTTGCACTAATGGAGGGTCAGTATTGAGGGAATGTTGCACGAAGGGAGGGTCAGTACTGAGGGAATGCTGCACTAACGGAGGGTCAGTACTGAAGGAATGCTGCACTAACGGAGGTTCAGTACTGAGGGAATGTTGCACTAATGGAGGGTCAGTACTGAGGGAATGCTGCACTAACTAAGGGTCAGTATTGAGGGAATGCTGCATTAACGGAGGGTCAGTATTGAGGGAATGTTGCACTAATGGAGGGTCAGTATTGAGGGAATGCTGCACTAATGGAGGGTCAGTACTGAAGGAATGTTGCACTAACGGAGGGTCAGTATTGAGGAAATGCTGCACTAACGGAGGGGTCAGTACTGAGGGAATGTTGCACTAACGGAGGGTCAGTACCGACGGAATGTTGCACTAACAGAGGGGTCTGTTCTGAGGGAATGATGCACTAACGGAGGGTCAGTATTGAGGGAAGGTTGCACTAACGGAGGCTCATAATTGAGGGAATGCTGCACTAACTGAGGGTCCGTACTGAGGGAATGTTGCACTAACGGAGGGTCAGTATTGAGGGAATGTTGCACTAATGACGGTCAGTACTGAGGGAATGTTGCACGAACGGAGGGTCAGTTTTGAGGGAGTGTTGCACTAACAGAGGGTCAGTATTGAGGGAATGTTGCACAAACGGAGGGTCAGTATTGAGGGAATGTTGCACTAATGGAGGGTCAGTATTGAGGGAATGTTGCACAAACGGAGAGGTCAGTATTGAGGGAATGTTGCACTAATGGAGGGTCAGTATTGAGGGAATGTTGCACTAACGGAGGGTCAGTACTGAAGGAATGTTGCACTAACGGAGGATCAGTATTGAGGGAATGTTGCACTAACGGAGGGTCAGTACTGAGGGAATGCTGCACTAACGGATGGGTCAGTATTGAGGGAATGTTGCAATAACGGAGGGTCAGTATTGAGGGAATGTTGCACTAACGGAGGGTCAGTATTGAGGGAGTGCTGCACTAACGGAGGGACATTACTGAGGGAATGTTGCACTAATGGAAGGTCAGTATTGAGGGAATGTTGCACTAATGGAGGATCAGTATTGAGGGAATGTTGCACTAACGGAGGGTCAGTATTGAGGGAATGCTGCACGAACGGATGGGTCAGTATTGAGGGAATGTTGCACTAACGGAGGGTCAGTATTGAGGAATGTTGCACTAACGGAGGGTCAGTATTGAGGGAATGTTGCACTAACGGAGGGTCAGTACTGAAGGAATGTTGCACCAACGGAGCGTCAGTATTGAGGGAATGCTGCACTAACTGAGGGTCAGTATTGAGGGAATGTTGCACTTACAGAGGGTCAGTACTGAGGGAATGTTGCACTAACGGAGGGGTCAGTACTGAGGGAATGCTGCACTAACGGAGGGGTCAGTATTGAGAGAATGTTGCACTAACGGAAGGTCAGTACTGAGGGAATGTTGCACTAACGGAGGGGTCAGTACTGAGGGAATGCTGCACTAACGGAGGGGTCAGTATTGAGAGAATGTTGCACTAACGAAGGGTCAGTACTGAGGGAATGCTGCACTAACGGAGGGTCAGTACTGAAGGAATGTTGCACTAACGGACGGTCAGTACTGAGGGAATGTTGCACTAACGGAGGGTCAGTATTGAGGGAATGCTGCACTAACGGAGGGACATTACTGAGGGAATGTTGCACTAATGGAGGGTCTGTATTGAGGGAATGTTGCACTAACGGAGAGTCAGTACTGAGGGAATGCTGCACTAACGGAGGGTCAGTACTGATGGAATGTTGCCCTAACGGAGAGTCAGTATTGAGGGAATTTTGCACTAACTGAGGGTCAGTACTGAGAGAATGTTGAACTTTTGGAGGGTCAGTATTGAGGGAATTTTGCACAAACAGAGGGTCAGTTTTGAGGGAATGTTGCACTAACGGAGGGTCAGTATTGAGAGAATGTTGCACTAATGGAGGGTCAGTATTGAGGGAATGTTGCACTAATGGAGGGCCAGTATTGAGGGAATGTTGCACTAATGGAGGGTCAGTATTGAGAGAATGTTGCACTAACAGAGGGTCAGTTTTGAGGGAATGTTGCACTAACGGAGGGTCAGTATTGAGAGAATGTTGCACTAATGGAGGGTCAGTATTGAGGGAATGCTGCACTAACGGAGGGTCAGTACTGATGGAATTTTGCACTAACGGAGAGTCAGTATTGAGGGAATTTTGCACTAACTGAGGGTCAGTACTGAGGGAATGTTGAACTTTTGGAGGGTCAGTATTGAGGGAATGTTGCACTAACGGAGGGTCAGTACTGAAAGAATGTTGCACTAACGGAGGATCAGTATTGAGGGAATGTTGCACTAACGGAGGGTCAGTACTGAGGGAATGCTGCACTAACGGATGGGTCAGTATTGAGGGAATGTTGCAATAACGGAGGGTCAGTATTGAGGGAATGTTGCACTAACGGAGGGTCAGTATTGAGGTAGTGCTGCACTAACGGAGGGACATTACTGAGGGAATGTTGCACTAATGGAAGGTCAGTATTGAGGGAATGTTGCACTAATGGAGGATCAGTATTGAGGGAATGTTGCACTAACGGAGGGTCAGTATTGAGGGAATGCTGCACGAACGGATGGGTCAGTATTGAGGGAATGTTGCACTAACGGAGGGTCAGTATTGAGGAATGTTGCACTAACGGAGGGTCAGTATTGAGGGAATGTTGCACTAACGGAGGGTCAGTACTGAAGGAATGTTGCACCAACGGAGCGTCAGTATTGAGGGAATGCTGCACTAACTGAGGGTCAGTATTGAGGGAATGTTGCACTTACAGAGGGTCAGTACTGAGGGAATGTTGCACTAACGGAGGGGTCAGTACTGAGGGAATGCTGCACTAACGGAGGGGTCAGTATTGAGAGAATGTTGCACTAACGGAAGGTCAGTACTGAGGGAATGTTGCACTAACGGAGGGGTCAGTACTGAGGGAATGCTGCACTAACGGAGGGGTCAGTATTGAGAGAATGTTGCACTAACGAAGGGTCAGTACTGAGGGAATGCTGCACTAACGGAGGGTCAGTACTGAAGGAATGTTGCACTAACGGACGGTCAGTACTGAGGGAATGTTGCACTAACGGAGGGTCAGTATTGAGGGAATGCTGCACTAACGGAGGGACATTACTGAGGGAATGTTGCACTAATGGAGGGTCTGTATTGAGGGAATGTTGCACTAACGGAGAGTCAGTACTGAGGGAATGCTGCACTAACGGAGGGTCAGTACTGATGGAATGTTGCCCTAACGGAGAGTCAGTATTGAGGGAATTTTGCACTAACTGAGGGTCAGTACTGAGGGAATGTTGAACTTTTGGAGGGTCAGTATTGAGGGAATTTTGCACAAACAGAGGGTCAGTTTTGAGGGAATGTTGCACTAACGGAGGGTCAGTATTGAGAGAATGTTGCACTAATGGAGGGTCAGTATTGAGGGAATGTTGCACTAATGGAGGGCCAGTATTGAGGGAATGTTGCACTAATGGAGGGTCAGTATTGAGAGAATGTTGCACTAACAGAGGGTCAGTTTTGAGGGAATGTTGCACTAACGGAGGGTCAGTATTGAGAGAATGTTGCACTAATGGAGGGTCAGTATTGAGGGAATGCTGCACTAACGGAGGGTCAGTACTGATGGAATTTTGCACTAACGGAGAGTCAGTATTGAGGGAATTTTGCACTAACTGAGGGTCAGTACTGAGGGAATGTTGAACTTTTGGAGGGTCAGTATTGAGGGAATGTTGCACTAACGGAGGGTCAGTACTGAGGGAATGCTGCACTAACGGATGGGTCAGTATTGAGGGAATGTTGCAATAACGGAGGGTCAGTATTGAGGGAATGTTGCACTAACGGAGGGTCAGTATTGAGGGAGTGCTGCACTAACGGAGGGACATTACTGAGGGAATGTTGCACTAATGGAAGGTCAGTATTGAGGGAATGTTGCACTAATGGAGGATCAGTATTGAGGGAATGTTGCACTAACGGAGGGTCAGTATTGAGGGAATGCTGCACGAACGGATGGGTCAGTATTGAGGGAATGTTGCACTAACGGAGGGTCAGTATTGAGGAATGTTGCACTAACGGAGGGTCAGTATTGAGGGAATGTTGCACTAACGGAGGGTCAGTACTGAAGGAATGTTGCACCAACGGAGCGTCAGTATTGAGGGAATGCTGCACTAACTGAGGGTCAGTATTGAGGGAATGTTGCACTTACAGAGGGTCAGTACTGAGGGAATGTTGCACTAACGGAGGGGTCAGTACTGAGGGAATGCTGCACTAACGGAGGGGTCAGTATTGAGAGAATGTTGCACTAACGGAAGGTCAGTACTGAGGGAATGTTGCACTAACGGAGGGGTCAGTACTGAGGGAATGCTGCACTAACGGAGGGGTCAGTATTGAGAGAATGTTGCACTAACGAAGGGTCAGTACTGAGGGAATGCTGCACTAACGGAGGGTCAGTACTGAAGGAATGTTGCACTAACGGACGGTCAGTACTGAGGGAATGTTGCACTAACGGAGGGTCAGTATTGAGGGAATGCTGCACTAACGGAGGGACATTACTGAGGGAATGTTGCACTAATGGAGGGTCTGTATTGAGGGAATGTTGCACTAACGGAGAGTCAGTACTGAGGGAATGCTGCACTAACGGAGGGTCAGTACTGATGGAATGTTGCCCTAACGGAGAGTCAGTATTGAGGGAATTTTGCACTAACTGAGGGTCAGTACTGAGGGAATGTTGAACTTTTGGAGGGTCAGTATTGAGGGAATTTTGCACAAACAGAGGGTCAGTTTTGAGGGAATGTTGCACTAACGGAGGGTCAGTATTGAGAGAATGTTGCACTAATGGAGGGTCAGTATTGAGGGAATGTTGCACTAATGGAGGGCCAGTATTGAGGGAATGTTGCACTAATGGAGGGTCAGTATTGAGAGAATGTTGCACTAACAGAGGGTCAGTTTTGAGGGAATGTTGCACTAACGGAGGGTCAGTATTGAGAGAATGTTGCACTAATGGAGGGTCAGTATTGAGGGAATGCTGCACTAACGGAGGGTCAGTACTGATGGAATTTTGCACTAACGGAGAGTCAGTATTGAGGGGATTTTGCACTAACTGAGGGTCAGTACTGAGGGAATGTTGAACTTTTGGAGGGTCAGTATTGAGGGAATTTTGCACTAACTGAGGGTCAGTACTGAGGGAATGCTGAACTTTTGGAGGGGCACTATTGAGGGAATGTTGCACTAATGGAGGGTCAGTATTGAGGGAATGTTGCACTAATGGAGGGTCAGTATTGAGGGAATGTTGCACTAATGGAGGGTCAGTACTGAGGGAATGCAGCACTAACGGAGGGTCAGTATTGAGGGAATGTTGCACTAATGGAGGGTCAGTACTGAGGGAATGTTGCACTAACGGAGGGTCAGTATTGATGGAATGCTGCACTAACGGAGGGTCAGTATTGAGGGAATGTTGCACTAATGGAGGGTCAGTATTGAGGGAATGTTGCACGAAGGGAGGGTCAGTACTGAGGGAATGCTGCACTAACGGAGGGTCAGTACTGAAGGAATGTTGCACTAATGGAGGGTCAGTATTGAGGGAATGTTGCACTAACGGCGAGGTCAGTACTGAGGGAATGCTGCACTAACTAAGGGTCAGTATTGAGGGAATGTTGCACTAACGGAGGGTCAGTATTGAGGGAATGCTGCACTAATGGAGGGTCAGTACTGAGGGTATGTTGCACTAATGGAGGGTCAGTATTGAGGGAATGTTGCACTAACGGAGGGTCAGTATTGAGGGAATGCTGCACTAATGGAGGGTCAGTACTGAGGGAATGTTGCACTAATGGAGGGTCAGTATTGAGGAAATGCTGCACTAACGGAGGGGTCAGTACTGAGGGAATGCTGCACTAACGGAGGGGTCAGTATTGAGGGAATGCTGCACAAACGGAGGGTTCAGTACTGAGGGAATGTTGCACTAACGGAGGGTCAGTACCGACGGAATGTTGCACTAACGGAGGGTCAGTACTGAGGGAATGCTGCACTAACGGAGGGTCAGTACTGAGGGAATGCTGCACTAACGGAGGGTCAGTACTGAAGGAATGTTGCACTAACGGACGGTCAGTACTGAGGGAATGTTGCACTAACGAAGGGTCAGTATTGAGGGAATGCTGCACTAACGGAGGGACATTACTGAGGGAATGTTGCACTAATGGAGGGTCTGTATTGAGGGAATGTTGCACTAACGGAGAGTAAGTACTGAGGGAATGCTGCACTAACGGAGGGTCAGTACTGATGGAATGTTGCACTAACGGAGGGTCAGTACTGAGGGAATGTTGCACTAATGGATGGTCAGTATTGAGGGAATGTTGCACTAATGGAGGGTCAGTATTGAGGGAATGCTGCACTAACGGAGGGTCAGTACTGATGGAATGTTGCACTAACGGAGGGTCAGTACTGAGGGAATGTTGCACTAATGGAAGGTCAGTATTGAGGGAATGTTGCACTAATGGAGGGTCAGTATTGAGGGAATGCTGCACTAACGGAGAGTCAGTACTGATGGAATTTTGCACCAACGGAGAGTCAGTATTGAGGGAATTTTGCACTAACTGAGGGTCAGTACTGAGGGAATGTTGAACATTTGGAGGGTCAGTATTGAGGGAATTTTGCACAAACAGAGGGTCAGTTTTGAGGGAATGTTGCACTAACGGAGGGTCAGTATTGAGAGAATGTTGCACTAATGGAGGGTCAGTATTGAGGGAATGTTGCACTAATGGAGGGCCAGTATTGAGGGAATGTTGCACTAATGGAGGGTCAGTATTGAGAGAATGTTGCACTAACAGAGGGTCAGTTTTGTGGGAATGTTGCACTAACGGAGGGTCAGTATTGAGAGAATGTTGCACTAATGGAGGGTCAGTATTGAGGGAATGCTGCACTAACGGAGGGTCAGTACTGATGGAATTTTGCACTAACGGAGAGTCAGTATTGAGGGAATTTTGCACTAACTGAGGGTCAGTACTGAGGGAATGTTGAACTTTTGGAGGGTCAGTATTGAGGGAATTTTGCACTAACTGAGGGTCAGTACTGAGGGAATGCTGAACCTTTGGAGGGGCACTATTGAGGGAATGTTGCACTAATGGAGGGTCAGTATTGAGGGAATGTTGCTCTAACGGAGGGTCAGTACTGAGGGAATGTTGCACTAATGGAGGGTCAGTACTGAGGGAATGCTGCACTAACGGATGGGTCAGCACTGTGGGAGTGCTGCACTAACGGAGGGACATTACTGAGGGAATGTTGCACTAATGGAGGGTCAGTATTGAGGGAATGTTGCTCTAACGGAGGGTCAGTACTGAGGGAATGCTGCACTAACGGAGGGTCAGTACTGAGGGAACGTTGCACTAACGGAGGGTCAGCATTGAGGGAATGTTGCACTAATGGAAGGTCAGTATTGAGGGAATGTTGCACTAATGGAGGGTCAGTATTGAGGGAATGTTGCACTAATGGAGGGTCAGTATTGAGGGAATGTTGCACTAACGGAGGGTCAGTATTGAGGGAATGCTGCACTAACGGAGAGTCAGTATTGAGGGAATTTTGCACTAACTGAGGGTCAGTACTGAGGGAATGTTGAACTTTTGGAGGGTCAGTATTGAGGGAATTTTGCACAAACGGAGGGTCAGTTTTGAGGGAATGTTGCACTAACGGAGGGTCAGTATTGAGAGAATGGTGCACTAACGGAGGGGTCAGTATTGAGAGAATGTTGCACTAACGGAGGGTCAGTACTGAGGGAATGTTGAACTTTTGGAGGGTCAGTATTGAGGGAATTTTGCACTAACTGAGGGTCAGTACTGAGGGAATGCTGAACCTTTGGAGGGGCAGTATTGAGGGAATGTTGCACTAATGGAGGGTCAGTATTGAGGGAATGTTGCACTAATGGAGGGTCAGTATTGAGGGAATGTTGCACTAACGGAGGGTCAGTATTGAGGGAATGTTGCACTAACCGAGGGTCATTACTGAGGGAATGTTGCACTAATGGAGGGTCAGTATTGAGGGAATGTTGCACGAAGGGAGGGTCAGTACTGAGGGAATGCTGCACTAACGGAGGGTCAGTACTGAAGGAATGCTGCACTAACGGAGGTTCAGTACTGAGGGAATGTTGCACTAATGGAGGGTCAGTACTGAGGGAATGCTGCACTAACTAAGGGTCAGTATTGAGGGAATGCTGCATTAACGGAGGGTCAGTATTGAGGGAATGTTGCACTAATGGAGGGTCAGTATTGAGGGAATGCTGCACTAATGGAGGGTCAGTACTGAAGGAATGTTGCACTAACGGAGGGTCAGTATTGAGGAAATGCTGCACTAACGGAGGGGTCAGTACTGAGGGAATGTTGCACTAACGGAGGGTCAGTACCGACGGAATGTTGCACTAACAGAGGGGTCTGTTCTGAGGGAATGATGCACTAACGGAGGGTCAGTATTGAGGGAAGGTTGCACTAACGGAGGCTCATAATTGAGGGAATGCTGCACTAACTGAGGGTCCGTACTGAGGGAATGTTGCACTAACGGAGGGTCAGTATTGAGGGAATGTTGCACTAATGACGGTCAGTACTGAGGGAATGTTGCACGAACAGAGGGTCAGTTTTGAGGGAGTGTTGCACTAACAGAGGGTCAGTATTGAGGGAATGTTGCACAAACGGAGGGTCAGTATTGAGGGAATGTTGCACTAATGGAGGGTCAGTATTGAGGGAATGTTGCACAAACGGAGGGGTCAGTATTGAGGGAATGTTGCACTAATGGAGGGTCAGTATTGAGGGAATGTTGCACTAACGGAGGATCAGTATTGAGGGAATGTTGCACTAACGGAGGGTCAGTACTGAGGGAATGCTGCACTAACGGATGGGTCAGTATTGAGGGAATGTTGCACTAACGGAGGGTCAGTATTGAGGGAATGTTGCACTAACGGAGGGTCAGTATTGAGGGAGTGCTGCACTAACGGAGGGACATTACTGAGGGAATGTTGCACTAATGGAAGGCCAGTATTGAGGGAATGTTGCACTAATGGAGGATCAGTATTGAGGGAATGTTGCACTAACGGAGGGTCAGTATTGAGGGAATGCTGCACGAACGGATGGGTCAGTATTGAGGGAATGTTGCACTAACGGAGGGTCAGTATTGAGGAATGTTGCACTAACGGAGGGTCAGTATTGAGGGAATGTTGCACTAACGGAGGGTCAGTACTGAAGGAATGTTGCACCAACGGAGCGTCAGTATTGAGGGAATGCTGCACTAACTGAGGGTCAGTATTGAGGGAATGTTGCACTTACAAAGGGTCAGTACTGAGGGAATGTTGCACTAACGGAGGGGTCAGTACTGAGGGAATGCTGCACTAACGGAGGGGTCAGTATTGAGAGAATGTTGCACTAACGGAAGGTCAGTACTGAGGGAATGTTGCACTAACGGAGGGGTCAGTACTGAGGGAATGCTGCACTAACGAAGGGTCAGTACTGAGGGAATGCTGCACTAACGGAGGGGTCAGTATTGAGAGAATGTTGCACTAACGGAAGGTCAGTATTGAGAGAATGTTGCACTAACGAAGGGTCAGTACTGAGGGAATGCTGCACTAACGGAGGGTCAGTACTGAAGGAATGTTGCACTAACGGACGGTCAGTACTGAGGGAATGTTGCACTAATGGAGGGTCTGTATTGAGGGAATGTTGCACTAACGGAGAGTCAGTACTGAGGGAATGCTGCACTAACGGAGGGTCAGTACTGATGGAATGTTGCCCTAACGGAGAGTCAGTATTGAGGGAATTTTGCACTAACTGAGGGTCAGTACTGAGGGAATGTTGAACTTTTGGAGGGTCAGTATTGAGGGAATTTTGCACAAACAGAGGGTCAGTTTTGAGGGAATGTTGCACTAACGGAGGGTCAGTATTGAGAGAATGTTGCACTAATGGAGGGTCAGTATTGAGGGAATGTTGCACTAATGGAGGGCCAGTATTGAGGGAATGTTGCACTAATGGAGGGTCAGTATTGAGGGAATGCTGCACTAACGGAGGGTCAGTACTGATGGAATTTTGCACTAACGGAGAGTCAGTATTGAGGGAATTTTGCACTAACTGAGGGTCAGTACTGAGGGAATGTTGAACTTTTGGAGGGTCAGTATTGAGGGAATTTTGCACTAACTGAGGGTCAGTACTGAGGGAATGCTGAACTTTTGGAGGGGCACTATTGAGGGAATGTTGCACTAATGGAGGGTCAGTATTGAGGGAATGTTGCACTAATGGAGGGTCAGTATTGAGGGAATGTTGCACTAATGGAGGGTCAGTACTGAGGGAATGCAGCACTAACGGAGGGTCAGTATTGAGGGAATGTTGCACTAATGGAGGGTCAGTACTGAGGGAATGTTGCACTAACGGAGGGTCAGTATTGATGGAATGCTGCACTAACGGAGGGTCAGTATTGAGGGAATGTTGCACTAATGGAGGGTCAGTATTGAGGGAATGTTGCACGAAGGGAGGGTCAGTACTGAGGGAATGCTGCACTAACGGAGGGTCAGTACTGAAGGAATGTTGCACTAATGGAGGGTCAGTATTGAGGGAATGTTGCACTAACGGCGAGGTCAGTACTGAGGGAATGCTGCACTAACGGAGGGTCAGTACTGAGGGAACGTTGCACTAACGGAGGGTCAGCATTGAGGGAATGTTGCACTAATGGAAGGTCAGTATTGAGGGAATGTTGCACTAATGGAGGGTCAGTATTGAGGGAATGTTGCACTAATGGAGGGTCAGTATTGAGGGAATGTTGCACTAACGGAGGGTCAGTATTGAGGGAATGCTGCACTAACGGAGAGTCAGTATTGAGGGAATTTTGCACTAACTGAGGGTCAGTACTGAGGGAATGTTGAACTTTTGGAGGGTCAGTATTGAGGGAATTTTGCACAAACGGAGGGTCAGTTTTGAGGGAATGTTGCACTAACGGAGGGTCAGTATTGAGAGAATGGTGCACTAACGGAGGGGTCAGTATTGAGAGAATGTTGCACTAACGGAGGGTCAGTACTGAGGGAATGTTGAACTTTTGGAGGGTCAGTATTGAGGGAATTTTGCACTAACTGAGGGTCAGTACTGAGGGAATGCTGAACCTTTGGAGGGGCAGTATTGAGGGAATGTTGCACTAATGGAGGGTCAGTATTGAGGGAATGTTGCACTAATGGAGGGTCAGTATTGAGGGAATGTTGCACTAACGGAGGGTCAGTATTGAGGGAATGTTGCACTAACCGAGGGTCATTACTGAGGGAATGTTGCACTAATGGAGGGTCAGTATTGAGGGAATGTTGCACGAAGGGAGGGTCAGTACTGAGGGAATGCTGCACTAACGGAGGGTCAGTACTGAAGGAATGCTGCACTAACGGAGGTTCAGTACTGAGGGAATGTTGCACTAATGGAGGGTCAGTACTGAGGGAATGCTGCACTAACTAAGGGTCAGTATTGAGGGAATGCTGCATTAACGGAGGGTCAGTATTGAGGGAATGTTGCACTAATGGAGGGTCAGTATTGAGGGAATGCTGCACTAATGGAGGGTCAGTACTGAAGGAATGTTGCACTAACGGAGGGTCAGTATTGAGGAAATGCTGCACTAACGGAGGGGTCAGTACTGAGGGAATGTTGCACTAACGGAGGGTCAGTACCGACGGAATGTTGCACTAACAGAGGGGTCTGTTCTGAGGGAATGATGCACTAACGGAGGGTCAGTATTGAGGGAAGGTTGCACTAACGGAGGCTCATAATTGAGGGAATGCTGCACTAACTGAGGGTCCGTACTGAGGGAATGTTGCACTAACGGAGGGTCAGTATTGAGGGAATGTTGCACTAATGACGGTCAGTACTGAGGGAATGTTGCACGAACAGAGGGTCAGTTTTGAGGGAGTGTTGCACTAACAGAGGGTCAGTATTGAGGGAATGTTGCACAAACGGAGGGTCAGTATTGAGGGAATGTTGCACTAATGGAGGGTCAGTATTGAGGGAATGTTGCACAAACGGAGGGGTCAGTATTGAGGGAATGTTGCACTAATGGAGGGTCAGTATTGAGGGAATGTTGCACTAACGGAGGATCAGTATTGAGGGAATGTTGCACTAACGGAGGGTCAGTACTGAGGGAATGCTGCACTAACGGATGGGTCAGTATTGAGGGAATGTTGCACTAACGGAGGGTCAGTATTGAGGGAATGTTGCACTAACGGAGGGTCAGTATTGAGGGAGTGCTGCACTAACGGAGGGACATTACTGAGGGAATGTTGCACTAATGGAAGGCCAGTATTGAGGGAATGTTGCACTAATGGAGGATCAGTATTGAGGGAATGTTGCACTAACGGAGGGTCAGTATTGAGGGAATGCTGCACGAACGGATGGGTCAGTATTGAGGGAATGTTGCACTAACGGAGGGTCAGTATTGAGGAATGTTGCACTAACGGAGGGTCAGTATTGAGGGAATGTTGCACTAACGGAGGGTCAGTACTGAAGGAATGTTGCACCAACGGAGCGTCAGTATTGAGGGAATGCTGCACTAACTGAGGGTCAGTATTGAGGGAATGTTGCACTTACAAAGGGTCAGTACTGAGGGAATGTTGCACTAACGGAGGGGTCAGTACTGAGGGAATGCTGCACTAACGGAGGGGTCAGTATTGAGAGAATGTTGCACTAACGGAAGGTCAGTACTGAGGGAATGTTGCACTAACGGAGGGGTCAGTACTGAGGGAATGCTGCACTAACGAAGGGTCAGTACTGAGGGAATGCTGCACTAACGGAGGGGTCAGTATTGAGAGAATGTTGCACTAACGAAGGGTCAGTACTGAGGGAATGCTGCACTAACGGAGGGTCAGTACTGAAGGAATGTTGCACTAACGGACGGTCAGTACTGAGGGAATGTTGCACTAATGGAGGGTCTGTATTGAGGGAATGTTGCACTAACGGAGAGTCAGTACTGAGGGAATGCTGCACTAACGGAGGGTCAGTACTGATGGAATGTTGCCCTAACGGAGAGTCAGTATTGAGGGAATTTTGCACTAACTGATGGTCAGTACTGAGGGAATGTTGAACTTTTGGAGGGTCAGTATTGAGGGAATTTTGCACAAACAGAGGGTCAGTTTTGAGGGAATGTTGCACTAACGGAGGGTCAGTATTGAGAGAATGTTGCACTAATGGAGGGTCAGTATTGAGGGAATGTTGCACTAATGGAGGGCCAGTATTGAGGGAATGTTGCACTAATGGAGGGTCAGTATTGAGAGAATGTTGCACTAACAGAGGGTCAGTTTTGAGGGAATGTTGCACTAACGGAGGGTCAGTATTGAGAGAATGTTGCACTAATGGAGGGTCAGTATTGAGGGAATGCTGCACTAACGGAGGGTCAGTACTGATGGAATTTTGCACTAACGGAGAGTCAGTATTGAGGGAATTTTGCACTAACTGAGGGTCAGTACTGAGGGAATGTTGAACTTTTGGAGGGTCAGTATTGAGGGAATTTTGCACTAACTGAGGGTCAGTACTGAGGGAATGCTGAACTTTTGGAGGGGCACTATTGAGGGAATGTTGCACTAATGGAGGGTCAGTATTGAGGGAATGTTGCACTAATGGAGGGTCAGTATTGAGGGAATGTTGCACTAATGGAGGGTCAGTACTGAGGGAATGCAGCACTAACGGAGGGTCAGTATTGAGGGAATGTTGCACTAATGGAGGGTCAGTACTGAGGGAATGTTGCACTAACGGAGGGTCAGTATTGATGGAATGCTGCACTAACGGAGGGTCAGTATTGAGGGAATGTTGCACTAATGGAGGGTCAGTATTGAGGGAATGTTGCACGAAGGGAGGGTCAGTACTGAGGGAATGCTGCACTAACGGAGGGTCAGTACTGAAGGAATGTTGCACTAATGGAGGGTCAGTATTGAGGGAATGTTGCCCTAACGGAGGGTCAGTATTGAGGGAATGTTGCACTAACGGAGGGTCAGTATTGAGGGAGTGCTGCACTAACGGAGGGACATTACTGAGGGAATGTTGCACTAATGGATGGCCAGTATTGAGGGAATGTTGCACTAATGGAGGATCAGTATTGAGGGAATGTTGCACTAACGGAGGGTCAGTATTGAGGGAATGCTGCACGAACGGATGGGTCAGTATTGAGGGAATGTTGCACTAACGGAGGGTCAGTATTGAGGAATGTTGCACTAACGGAGGGTCAGTATTGAGGGAATGTTGCACTAACGGAGGGTCAGTACTGAAGGAATGTTGCACCAACGGAGCGTCAGTATTGAGGGAATGCTGCACTAACTGAGGGTCAGTATTGAGGGAATGTTGCACTTACAAAGGGTCAGTACTGAGGGAATGTTGCACTAACGGAGGGGTCAGTACTGAGGGAATGCTGCACTAACGGAGGGGTCAGTATTGAGAGAATGTTGCACTAACGGAAGGTCAGTACTGAGGGAATGTTGCACTAACGGAGGGGTCAGTACTGAGGGAATGCTGCACTAACGAAGGGTCAGTACTGAGGGAATGCTGCACTAACGGAGGGGTCAGTATTGAGAGAATGTTGCACTAACGAAGGGTCAGTACTGAGGGAATGCTGCACTAACGGAGGGTCAGTACTGAAGGAATGTTGCACTAACGGACGGTCAGTACTGAGGGAATGTTGCACTAATGGAGGGTCTGTATTGAGGGAATGTTGCACTAACGGAGAGTCAGTACTGAGGGAATGCTGCACTAACGGAGGGTCAGTACTGATGGAATGTTGCCCTAACGGAGAGTCAGTATTGAGGGAATTTTGCACTAACTGATGGTCAGTACTGAGGGAATGTTGAACTTTTGGAGGGTCAGTATTGAGGGAATTTTGCACAAACAGAGGGTCAGTTTTGAGGGAATGTTGCACTAACGGAGGGTCAGTATTGAGAGAATGTTGCACTAATGGAGGGTCAGTATTGAGGGAATGTTGCACTAATGGAGGGCCAGTATTGAGGGAATGTTGCACTAATGGAGGGTCAGTATTGAGAGAATGTTGCACTAACAGAGGGTCAGTTTTGAGGGAATGTTGCACTAACGGAGGGTCAGTATTGAGAGAATGTTGCACTAATGGAGGGTCAGTATTGAGGGAATGCTGCACTAACGGAGGGTCAGTACTGATGGAATTTTGCACTAACGGAGAGTCAGTATTGAGGGAATTTTGCACTAACTGAGGGTCAGTACTGAGGGAATGTTGAACTTTTGGAGGGTCAGTATTGAGGGAATTTTGCACTAACTGAGGGTCAGTACTGAGGGAATGCTGAACTTTTGGAGGGGCACTATTGAGGGAATGTTGCACTAATGGAGGGTCAGTATTGAGGGAATGTTGCACTAATGGAGGGTCAGTATTGAGGGAATGTTGCACTAATGGAGGGTCAGTACTGAGGGAATGCAGCACTAACGGAGGGTCAGTATTGAGGGAATGTTGCACTAATGGAGGGTCAGTACTGAGGGAATGTTGCACTAACGGAGGGTCAGTATTGATGGAATGCTGCACTAACGGAGGGTCAGTATTGAGGGAATGTTGCACTAATGGAGGGTCAGTATTGAGGGAATGTTGCACGAAGGGAGGGTCAGTACTGAGGGAATGCTGCACTAACGGAGGGTCAGTACTGAAGGAATGTTGCACTAATGGAGGGTCAGTATTGAGGGAATGTTGCACTAACGGCGAGGTCAGTACTGAGGGAATGCTGCACTAACTAAGGGTCAGTATTGAGGGAATGTTGCACTAACGGAGGGTCAGTATTGAGGGAATGCTGCACTAATGGAGGGTCAGTACTGAGGGTATGTTGCACTAATGGAGGGTCAGTATTGAGGGAATGTTGCACTAACGGAGGGTCAGTATTGAGGGAATGCTGCACTAATGGAGGGTCAGTACTGAGGGAATGTTGCACTAATGGAGGGTCAGTATTGAGGAAATGCTGCACTAACGGAGGGTCAGTATTGAGGGAATGCTGCACTAACGGAGGGACATTACTGAGGGAATGTTGCACTAATGGAGGGTCTGTATTGAGGGAATGTTGCACTAACGGAGAGTAAGTACTGAGGGAATGCTGCACTAACGGAGGGTCAGTACTGATGGAATGTTGCACTAACGGAGGGTCAGTACTGATGGAATTTTGCACTAACGGAGAGTCAGTATTGAGGGAATTTTGCACTAACTGAGGGTCAGTACTGAGGGAATGTTGAACTTTTGGAGGGTCAGTATTGAGGGAATTTTGCACTAACTGAGGGTCAGTACTGAGGGAATGCTGAACCTTTGGAGGGGCACTATTGAGGGAATGTTGCACTAATGGAGGGTCAGTATTGAGGGAATGTTGCTCTAACGGAGGGTCAGTACTGAGGGAATGTTGCACTAATGGAGGGTCAGTACTGAGGGAATGCTGCACTAACGGATGGGTCAGCACTGTGGGAGTGCTGCACTAACGGAGGGACATTACTGAGGGAATGTTGCACTAATGGAGGGTCAGTATTGAGGGAATGTTGCTCTAACGGAGGGTCAGTACTGAGGGAATGCTGCACTAACGGAGGGTCAGTACTGAGGGAACGTTGCACTAACGGAGGGTCAGCATTGAGGGAATGTTGCACTAATGGAAGGTCAGTATTGAGGGAATGTTGCACTAATGGAGGGTCAGTATTGAGGGAATGTTGCACTAATGGAGGGTCAGTATTGAGGGAATGTTGCACTAACGGAGGGTCAGTATTGAGGGAATGCTGCACTAACGGAGAGTCAGTATTGAGGGAATTTTGCACTAACTGAGGGTCAGTACTGAGGGAATGTTGAACTTTTGGAGGGTCAGTATTGAGGGAATTTTGCACAAACGGAGGGTCAGTTTTGAGGGAATGTTGCACTAACGGAGGGTCAGTATTGAGAGAATGGTGCACTAACGGAGGGGTCAGTATTGAGAGAATGTTGCACTAACGGAGGGTCAGTACTGAGGGAATGTTGAACTTTTGGAGGGTCAGTATTGAGGGAATTTTGCACTAACTGAGGGTCAGTACTGAGGGAATGCTGAACCTTTGGAGGGGCAGTATTGAGGGAATGTTGCACTAATGGAGGGTCAGTATTGAGGGAATGTTGCACTAATGGAGGGTCAGTATTGAGGGAATGTTGCACTAACGGAGGGTCAGTATTGAGGGAATGTTGCACTAACCGAGGGTCATTACTGAGGGAATGTTGCACTAATGGAGGGTCAGTATTGAGGGAATGTTGCACGAAGGGAGGGTCAGTACTGAGGGAATGCTGCACTAACGGAGGGTCAGTACTGAAGGAATGCTGCACTAACGGAGGTTCAGTACTGAGGGAATGTTGCACTAATGGAGGGTCAGTACTGAGGGAATGCTGCACTAACTAAGGGTCAGTATTGAGGGAATGCTGCATTAACGGAGGGTCAGTATTGAGGGAATGTTGCACTAATGGAGGGTCAGTATTGAGGGAATGCTGCACTAATGGAGGGTCAGTACTGAAGGAATGTTGCACTAACGGAGGGTCAGTATTGAGGGAATGATGCACTAACGGAGGGTCAGTATTGAGGGAAGGTTGCACTAACGGAGGCTCATAATTGAGGGAATGCTGCACTAACTGAGGGTCCGTACTGAGGGAATGTTGCACTAACGGAGGGTCAGTATTGAGGGAATGTTGCACTAATGACGGTCAGTACTGAGGGAATGTTGCACGAACGGAGGGTCAGTTTTGAGGGAGTGTTGCACTAACAGAGGGTCAGTATTGAGGGAATGTTGCACAAACGGAGGGTCAGTATTGAGGGAATGTTGCACTAATGGAGGGTCAGTATTGAGGGAATGTTGCACAAACGGAGGGGTCAGTATTGAGGGAATGTTGCACTAATGGAGGGTCAGTATTGAGGGAATGTTGCACTAACGGAGGATCAGTATTGAGGGAATGTTGCACTAACGGAGGGTCAGTACTGAGGGAATGCTGCACTAACGGATGGGTCAGTATTGAGGGAATGTTGCACTAACGGAGGGTCAGTATTGAGGGAATGTTGCACTAACGGAGGGTCAGTATTGAGGGAGTGCTGCACTAACGGAGGGACATTACTGAGGGAATGTTGCACTAATGGAAGGCCAGTATTGAGGGAATGTTGCACTAATGGAGGATCAGTATTGAGGGAATGTTGCACTAACGGAGGGTCAGTATTGAGGGAATGCTGCACGAACGGATGGGTCAGTATTGAGGGAATGTTGCACTAACGGAGGGTCAGTATTGAGGAATGTTGCACTAACGGAGGGTCAGTATTGAGGGAATGTTGCACTAACGGAGGGTCAGTACTGAAGGAATGTTGCACCAACGGAGCGTCAGTATTGAGGGAATGCTGCACTAACTGAGGGTCAGTATTGAGGGAATGTTGCACTTACAAAGGGTCAGTACTGAGGGAATGTTGCACTAACGGAGGGGTCAGTACTGAGGGAATGCTGCACTAACGGAGGGGTCAGTATTGAGAGAATGTTGCACTAACGGAAGGTCAGTACTGAGGGAATGTTGCACTAACGGAGGGGTCAGTACTGAGGGAATGCTGCACTAACGAAGGGTCAGTACTGAGGGAATGCTGCACTAACGGAGGGGTCAGTATTGAGAGAATGTTGCACTAACGGAAGGTCAGTATTGAGAGAATGTTGCACTAACGAAGGGTCAGTACTGAGGGAATGCTGCACTAACGGAGGGTCAGTACTGAAGGAATGTTGCACTAACGGACGGTCAGTACTGAGGGAATGTTGCACTAATGGAGGGTCTGTATTGAGGGAATGTTGCACTAACGGAGAGTCAGTACTGAGGGAATGCTGCACTAACGGAGGGTCAGTACTGATGGAATGTTGCCCTAACGGAGAGTCAGTATTGAGGGAATTTTGCACTAACTGAGGGTCAGTACTGAGGGAATGTTGAACTTTTGGAGGGTCAGTATTGAGGGAATTTTGCACAAACAGAGGGTCAGTTTTGAGGGAATGTTGCACTAACGGAGGGTCAGTATTGAGAGAATGTTGCACTAATGGAGGGTCAGTATTGAGGGAATGTTGCACTAATGGAGGGCCAGTATTGAGGGAATGTTGCACTAATGGAGGGTCAGTATTGAGAGAATGTTGCACTAACAGAGGGTCAGTTTTGAGGGAATGTTGCACTAACGGAGGGTCAGTATTGAGAGAATGTTGCACTAATGGAGGGTCAGTATTGAGGGAATGCTGCACTAACGGAGGGTCAGTACTGATGGAATTTTGCACTAACGGAGAGTCAGTATTGAGGGAATTTTGCACTAACTGAGGGTCAGTACTGAGGGAATGTTGAACTTTTGGAGGGTCAGTATTGAGGGAATTTTGCACTAACTGAGGGTCAGTACTGAGGGAATGCTGAACTTTTGGAGGGGCACTATTGAGGGAATGTTGCACTAATGGAGGGTCAGTATTGAGGGAATGTTGCACTAATGGAGGGTCAGTATTGAGGGAATGTTGCACTAATGGAGGGTCAGTACTGAGGGAATGCAGCACTAACGGAGGGTCAGTATTGAGGGAATGTTGCACTAATGGAGGGTCAGTACTGAGGGAATGTTGCACTAACGGAGGGTCAGTATTGATGGAATGCTGCACTAACGGAGGGTCAGTATTGAGGGAATGTTGCACTAATGGAGGGTCAGTATTGAGGGAATGTTGCACGAAGGGAGGGTCAGTACTGAGGGAATGCTGCACTAACGGAGGGTCAGTACTGAAGGAATGTTGCACTAATGGAGGGTCAGTATTGAGGGAATGTTGCACTAACGGCGAGGTCAGTACTGAGGGAATGCTGCACTAACTAAGGGTCAGTATTGAGGGAATGTTGCACTAACGGAGGGTCAGTATTGAGGGAATGCTGCACTAATGGAGGGTCAGTACTGAGGGTATGTTGCACTAATGGAGGGTCAGTATTGAGGGAATGTTGCACTAACGGAGGGTCAGTATTGAGGGAATGCTGCACTAATGGAGGGTCAGTACTGAGGGAATGTTGCACTAATGGAGGGTCAGTATTGAGGAAATGCTGCACTAACGGAGGGTCAGTATTGAGGGAATGCTGCACTAACGGAGGGACATTACTGAGGGAATGTTGCACTAATGGAGGGTCTGTATTGAGGGAATGTTGCACTAACGGAGAGTAAGTACTGAGGGAATGCTGCAATAACGGAGGGTCAGTACTGATGGAATGTTGCACTAACGGAGGGTCAGTACTGAGGGAATGTTGCACTAATGGAAGGTCAGTATTGAGGGAATGTTGCACTAATGGAGGGTCAGTATTGAGGGAATGCTGCACTAACGGAGGGTCAGTACTGATGGAATGTTGCACTAACGGAGGGTCAGTACTGAGGGAATGTTGCACTAATGGAAGGTCAGTATTGAGGGAATGTTGCACTAATGGAGGGTCAGTATTGAGGGAATGCTGCACTAACGGAGAGTCAGTACTGATGGAATTTTGCACTAACGGAGAGTCAGTATTGAGGGAATTTTGCACTAACTGAGGGTCAGTTCTGAGGGAATGTTGAACTTTTGGAGGGTCAGTATTGAGGGAATTTTGCACAAACAGAGGGTCAGTTTTGAGGGAATGTTGCACTAACGGAGGGTCAGTATTGAGAGAATGTTGCACTAATGGAGGGTCAGTATTGAGGGAATGTTGCACTAATGGAGGGCCAGTATTGAGGGAATGTTGCACTAATGGAGGGTCAGTATTGAGAGAATGTTGCACTAACAGAGGGTCAGTTTTGTGGGAATGTTGCACTAACGGAGGGTCAGTATTGAGAGAATGTTGCACTAATGGAGGGTCAGTATTGAGGGAATGCTGCACTAACGGAGGGTCAGTACTGATGGAATTTTGCACTAACGGAGAGTCAGTATTGAGGGAATTTTGCACTAACTGAGGGTCAGTACTGAGGGAATGTTGAACTTTTGGAGGGTCAGTATTGAGGGAATTTTGCACTAACTGAGGGTCAGTACTGAGGGAATGCTGAACCTTTGGAGGGGCACTATTGAGGGAATGTTGCACTAATGGAGGGTCAGTATTGAGGGAATGTTGCACTAATGGAGGGTCAGTATTGAGGGAATGTTGCACTAATGGAGGGTCAGTACTGAGGGAATGCAGCACTAACGGAGGGTCAGTATTGAGGGAATGTTGCACTAATGGAGTGTCAGTACTGAGGGAATGTTGCACTAACGGAGGGTCAGTATTGATGGAATGCTGCACTAACGGAGGGTCAGTATTGAGGGAATGTTGCACTAATGGAGGGTCAGTATTGAGGGAATGTTGCACGAAGGGAGGGTCAGTACTGAGGGAATGCTGCACTAACGGAGGGTCAGTACTGAAGGAATGTTGCACTAATGGAGGGTCAGTATTGAGGGAATGTTGCACTAACGGCGAGGTCAGTACTGAGGGAATGCTGCACTAACTAAGGGTCAGTATTGAGGGAATGTTGCACTAACGGAGGGTCAGTATTGAGGGAATGCTGCACTAATGGAGGGTCAGTACTGAGGGTATGTTGCACTAATGGAGGGTCAGTATTGAGGGAATGTTGCACTAACGGAGGGTCAGTATTGAGGGAATGCTGCACTAATGGAGGGTCAGTACTGAGGGAATGTTGCACTAATGGAGGGTCAGTATTGAGGAAATGCTGCACTAACGGAGGGGTCAGTACTGAGGGAATGCTGCACTAACGGAGTGGTCAGTATTGAGGGAATGTTGCACTAACGGAGGGTCAGTATTGAGGGAATGTTGCACTAACGGAGGGTCAGTATTGAGGGAGTGCTGCACTAACGGAGGGACATTACTGAGGGAATGTTGCACTAATGGAAGGTCAGTATTGAGGGAATGTTGCACTAATGGAGGATCAGTATTGAGGGAATGTTGCACTAACGGAGGGTCAGTATTGAGGGAATGCTGCACTAACGGATGGGTCAGTATTGAGGGAATGTTGCACTAACGGAGGGTCAGTATTGACGAATGTTGCACTAACGGAGGGTCAGTATTGAGGGAATGTTGCACTAACGGAGGGTCAGTACTGAAGGAATGTTGCACCAACGGAGCGTCAGTATTGAGGGAATGCTGCACTAACTGAGGGTCAGTATTGAGGGAATGTTGCACTTACAGAGTGTCAGTACTGAGGGAATGTTGCACTAACGGAGGGGTCAGTACTGAGGGAATGCTGCACTAACGGAGGGGTCAGTATTGAGAGAATGTTGCACTAACGGAAGGTCAGTACTGATGGAATTTTGCACTAACGGAGGGTCAGTACTGAGGGAATGCTGCACGAACGGAGGGTCAGTACTGAAGGAATGTTGCACTAACGGAGGGTCAGTATTGAGGGAATGTTGCACTAACGGAGGGTCAGTACTGAGGGAATGCTGCACTAACGAAGGGTCAGTACTGAGGGAATGCTGCACTAACGGAGGGTCAGTACTGAAGGAATGTTGCACTAACGGACGGTCAGTACTGAGGGAATGTTGCACTAACGGAGGGTCAGTATTGAGGGAATGCTGCACTAACGGAGGGACATTACTGAGGGAATGTTGCACTAATGGAGGGTCTGTATTGAGGGAATGTTGCACTAACGGAGAGTCAGTACTGAGGGAATGCTGCACTAACGGAGGGTCAGTACTGATGGAATGTTGCACTAACGGAGGGTCAGTACTGAGGGAATGTTGCACTAACAGAGGGTCAGCATTGAGGGAATGTTGCACTAATGGAAGGTCAGTATTGAGGGAATGTTGCACTAATGGAGGGTCGGTATTGAGGGAATGTTGCACTAACGGAGGGTCAGTATTGAGGGAGTGCTGCACTAACGGAGGGACATTACTGAGGGAATGTTGCACGAATGGAAGGTCGGTATTGAGGGAATGTTGCACTAATGGAGGATCAGTATTGAGGGAATGTTGCACTAACGGAGGGTCAGTATTGAGGGAATGCTGCACTAACGGATGGGTCAGTATTGAGGGAATGTTGCACTAACGGAGGGTCAGTATTGAGGAATGTTGCACTAATGGAGGGTCAGTATTGAGGGAATGTTGCACTAACGGAGGGTCAGTACTGAAGGAATGTTGCACCAACGGAGCGTCAGTATTGAGGGAATGCTGCACTAACAGAGGGTCAGTATTGAGGGAATGTTGCACTTACAGAGGGTCAGTACTGAGGGAATGTTGCACTAACGGAGGGGTCAGTACTGAGGGAATGCTGCACTAACGGAGGGGTCAGTATTGAGAGAATGTTGCACTAACGGAAGGTCAGTACTGATGGAATTTTGCACTAACGGAGGGTCAGTACTGAGGGAATGCTGCACGAACGGAGGGTCAGTACTGAAGGAATGTTGCACTAACGGAGGGTCAGTATTGAGGGAATGTTGCACTAACGGAGGTTCAGTACTGAGGGAATGCTGCACTAACGAAGGGTCAGTACTGAGGGAATGCTGCACTAACGGAGGGTCAGTACTGAAGGAATGTTGCACTAACGGACGGTCAGTACTGAGGGAATGTTGCACTAACGGAGGGTCAGTATTGAGGGAATGCTGCACTAACGGAGGGACATTACTGAGGGAATGTTGCACTAATGGAGGGTCTGTATTGAGGGAATGTTGCACTAACGGAGAGTCAGTACTGAGGGAATGCTGCACTAACGGAGGGTCAGTACTGATGGAATGTTGCACTAACGGAGGGTCAGTACTGAGGGAATGTTGCACTAACGGAGGGTCAGCATTGAGGGAATGTTGCACTAATGGAGGGTCTGTATTGAGGGAATGTTGCACTAACGGAGAGTCAGTACTGAGGGAATGCTGCACTAACGGAGGGTCAGTACTGATGGAATGTTGCACTAACGGAGGGTCAGTACTGAGGGAATGTTGCACTAACAGAGGGTCAGCATTGAGGGAATGTTGCACTAATGGAAGGTCAGTATTGAGGGAATGTTGCACTAATGGAGGGTCAGTATTGAGGGAATGTTGCACTAACGAAGGGTCAGTATTGAGGGAGTGCTGCACTAACGGAGGGACATTACTGAGGGAATGTTGCACGAATGGAAGGTCAGTATTGAGGGAATGTTGCACTAATGGAGGATCAGTATTGAGGGAATGTTGCACTAACGGAGGGTCAGTATTGAGGGAATGCTGCACTAACGGATGGGTCAGTATTGAGGGAATGTTGCACTAACGGAGGGTCAGTATTGAGGAATGTTGCACTAATGGAGGGTCAGTATTGAGGGAATGTTGCACTAACGGAGGGTCAGTACTGAAGGAATGTTGCACCAACGGAGCGTCAGTATTGAGGGAATGCTGCACTAACTGAGGGTCAGTATTGAGGGAATGTTGCACTTACAGAGGGTCAGTACTGAGGGAATGTTGCACTAACGGAGGGGTCAGTACTGAGGGAATGCTGCACTAACGGAGGGGTCAGTATTGAGAGAATGTTGCACTAACGGAAGGTCAGTACTGATGGAATTTTGCACTAACGGAGGGTCAGTACTGAGGGAATGCTGCACGAACGGAGGGTCAGTACTGAAGGAATGTTGCACTAACGGAGGGTCAGTATTGAGGGAATGTTGCACTAACGGAGGGTCAGTACTGAGGGAATGCTGCACTAACGAAGGGTCAGTACTGAGGGAATGCTGCACTAACGGAGGGTCAGTACTGAAGGAATGTTGCACTAACGGACGGTCAGTACTGAGGGAATGTTGCACTAACGGAGGGTCAGTATTGAGGGAATGTTGCACTAACGGAGAGTCAGTACTGAGGGAATGCTGCACTAACGGAGGGTCAGTACTGATGGAATGTTGCACTAACGGAGGGTCAGTACTGAGGGAATGTTGCACTAACGGAGGGTCAGCATTGAGGGAATGTTGCACTAATGGAAGGTCAGTATTGAGGGAATGTTGCACTAATGGAGGGTCAGTATTGAGGGAATGCTGCACTAACGGAGAGTCAGTACTGATGGAATTTTGCCCTAACGGAGAGTCAGTATTGAGGGAATTTTGCACTAACTGAGGGTCAGTACTGAGGGAATGTTGAACTTTTGGAGGGTCAGTATTGAGGGAATTTTGCACAAACAGAGGGTCAGTTTTGAGGGAATGTTGCACTAACGGAGGGTCAGTATTGAGAGAATGTTGCACTAATGGAGGGTCAGTATTGAGGGAATGTTGCACTAATGGAGGGCCAGTATTGAGGGAATGTTGCACTAATGGAGGGTCAGTATTGAGAGAATGTTGCACTAACAGAGGGTCAGTTTTGAGGGAATGTTGCACTAACGGAGGGTCAGTATTGAGAGAATGTTGCACTAATGGAGGGTCAGTATTGAGGGAATGCTGCACTAACGGAGGGTCAGTACTGATGGAATTTTGCACTAACGGAGAGTCAGTATTGAGGGAATTTTGCACTAACTGAGGGTCAGTACTGAGGGAATGTTGAACTTTTGGAGGGTCAGTATTGAGGGAATTTTGCACTAACTGAGGGTCAGTACTGAGGGAATGCTGAACTTTTGGAGGGGCACTATTGAGGGAATGTTGCACTAATGGAAGGTCAGTATTGAGGGAATGTTGCACTAATGGAGGGTCAGTATTGAGGGAATGTTGCACTAATGGAGGGTCAGTACTGAGGGAATGCAGCACTAACGGAGGGTCAGTATTGAGGGAATGTTGCACTAATGGAGGGTCAGTACTGAGGGAATGTTGCACTAACGGAGGGTCAGTATTGATGGAATGCTGCACTAACGGAGGGTCAGTATTGAGGGAATGTTGCACTAATGGAGGGTCAGTATTGAGGGAATGTTGCACGAAGGGAGGGTCAGTACTGAGGGAATGCTGCACTAACGGAGGGTCAGTACTGAAGGAATGTTGCACTAATGGAGGGTCAGTATTGAGGGAATGTTGCACTAACGGCGAGGTCAGTACTGAGGGAATGCTGCACTAACTAAGGGTCAGTATTGAGGGAATGTTGCACTAACGGAGGGTCAGTATTGAGGGAATGCTGCACTAATGGAGGGTCAGTACTGAGGGTATGTTACACTAATGGAGGGTCAGTATTGAGGGAATGTTGCACTAACGGAGGGTCAGTATTGAGGGAATGCTGCACTAATGGAGGGTCAGTACTGAGGGAATGTTGCACTAATGGAGGGTCAGTATTGAGGAAATGCTGCACTAACGGAGGGGTCAGTACTGAGGGAATGCTGCACTAACGGAGGGGTCAGTATTGAGGGAATGCTGCACAAACGGAGGGTTCAGTACTGAGGGAATGTTGCACTAACGGAGGGTCAGTACCGACGGAATGTTGCACTAACGGAGGGTCAGTACTGAGGGAATGCTGCACTAACGGAGGGTCAGTACTGAGGGAATGCTGCACTAACGGAGGGTCAGTACTGAAGGAATGTTGCACTAACGGACGGTCAGTACTGAGGGAATGTTGCACTAACGGAGGGTCAGTATTGAGGGAATGCTGCACTAACGGAGGGACATTACTGAGGGAATGTTGCACTAATGGAGGGTCTGTATTGAGGGAATGTTGCACTAACGGAGAGTAAGTACTGAGGGAATGCTGCACTAACGGAGGGTCAGTACTGATGGAATGTTGCACTAACGGAGGGTCAGTACTGAGGGAATGTTGCACTAATGGAAGGTCAGTATTGAGGGAATGTTGCACTAATGGAGGGTCAGTATTGAGGGAATGCTGCACTAACGGAGGGTCAGTACTGATGGAATGTTGCACTAACGGAGGGTCAGTACTGAGGGAATGTTGCACTAATGGAAGGTCAGTATTGAGGGAATGTTGCACTAATGGAGGGTCAGTATTGAGGGAATGCTGCACTAACGGAGAGTCAGTACTGATGGAATTTTGCACTAACGGAGAGTCAGTATTGAGGGAATTTTGCACTAACTGAGGGTCAGTACTGAGGGAATGTTGAACTTTTGGAGGGTCAGTATTGAGGGAATTTTGCACAAACAGAGGGTCAGTTTTGAGGGAATGTTGCACTAACGGAGGGTCAGTATTGAGAGAATGTTGCACTAATGGAGGGTCAGTATTGAGGGAATGTTGCACTAATGGAGGGCCAGTATTGAGGGAATGTTGCACTAATGGAGGGTCAGTATTGAGAGAATGTTGCACTAACAGAGGGTCAGTTTTGAGGGAATGTTGCACTAACGGAGGGTCAGTACTGAGGGAATGCTGCACTAACGGAGGGTCAGTATTGAGGGAATGTTGCACTAACGGAGGGTTAGTACCGACGGAATGTTGCACTAACAGAGGGGTCAGTTCTGAGGGAATGTTGCACAAACGGAGGGTCAGTATTGAGGGAAGGTTGCACTTACGGAGGCTCATAATTGAGGGAATGCTGCACTAACTGAGGGTCCGTACTGAGGGAATGTTGCACTAACGGAGGGTCAGTATTGAGAGACTGCTGCACTAACGGAGGGTCAGTATTGAGGGAATGTTGCACTAATGGAGGGTCAGTACTGAGGGAATGTTGCACTAATGGAGGGTCAGTATTGAGGGAATGTTGCACTAATGACGGTCAGTACTGAGGGAATGTTGCACGAACGGAGGGTCAGTTTTGAGGGAGTGTTGCACTAACAGAGGGTCAGTACTGAAGGAATGTTGCACGAACGGAGGGTCACTTTTGAGGGAGTGTTGCACTAACAGAGGGTCAGTACTGAAGGAATGTTGCACGAACGGAGGGTCAGTTTTGAGGGAGTGTTGCACTAACGGAGGGTCAGTATTGAGGGAATGTTGCACTAACGGAGGGGTCAGTATTGAGGGAATGTTGCACTAATGGAGGGTCAGTATTGAGGGAATGTTGCACTAACGGATGGTCAGTACTGAAGGAATGTTGCACGAACGGAGGGTCAGTTTTGAGGGAGTGTTGCACTAACAGAGGGTCAGTACTGAAGGAATGTTGCACTAACGGAGGGTCAGTATTGAGGGAATGTTGCACTAACGGAGGGTCAGTACTGAGGGAATGCTGCACTAACGGATGGGTCAGTACTGTGGGAATGCTGCACTAACGGAGGGACATTACTGAGGGAATGTTGCACTAATGGAGGGTCAGTATTGAGGGAATGTTGCACTAATGGAGGGTCAGTACTGAGGGAATGCTGCACTAACGGAGGGTCAGTACTGAAGGAATGTTGCACTAATGGAGGGTCAGTACTGAGGGAATGTTGCACTAACGGAGGGTCAGTATTGAGGGAATGTTGCACTAATGGAGGGTCAGTACTGAGGGAATGCTGCACTAACGGATGGGTCAGCACTGTGGGAGTGCTGCACTAACGGAGGGACATTACTGAGGGAATGTTGCACTAATGGAGGGTCAGTACTGAGGGAATGTTGCTCTAACGGAGGGTCAGTACTGAGGGAATGTTGCACTAATGGAGGGTCAGTACTGAGGGAATGCTGCACTAACGGATGGGTCAGCACTGTGGGAGTGCTGCACTAACGGAGGGACATTACTGAGGGAATGTTGCACTAATGGAGGGTCAGTATTGAGGGAATGTTGCTCTAACGGAGGGTCAGTACTGAGGGAATGCTGCACTAACGGAGGGTCAGTACTGAGGGAATGTTGCACTAACGGAGGGTCAGCATTGAGGGAATGTTGCACTAATGGAAGGTCAGTATTGAGGGAATGTTGCACTAATGGAGGGTCAGTATTGAGGGAATGTTGCACTAATGGAGGGTCAGTATTGAGGGAATGTTGCACTAACGGAGGGTCAGTATTGAGGGAATGCTGCACTAACGGAGAGTCAGTATTGAGGGAATTTTGCACTAACTGAGGGTCAGTACTGAGGGAATGTTGAACTTTTGGAGGGTCAGTATTGAGGGAATTTTGCACAAACGGAGGGTCAGTTTTGAGGGAATGTTGCACTAACGGAGGGTCAGTATTGAGAGAATGGTGCACTAACGGAGGGGTCAGTATTGAGAGAATGTTGCACTAACGGAGGGTCAGTACTGAGGGAATGTTGAACTTTTGGAGGGTCAGTATTGAGGGAATTTTGCACTAACTGAGGGTCAGTACTGAGGGAATGCTGAACCTTTGGAGGGGCAGTATTGAGGGAATGTTGCACTAATGGAGGGTCAGTATTGAGGGAATGTTGCACTAATGGAGGGTCAGTATTGAGGGAATGTTGCACTAACGGAGGGTCAGTATTGAGGTAATGTTGCACTAACCGAGGGTCATTACTGAGGGAATGTTGCACTAATGGAGGGTCAGTATTGAGGGAATGTTGCACGAAGGGAGGGTCAGTACTGAGGGAATGCTGCACTAACGGAGGGTCAGTACTGAAGGAATGCTGCACTAACGGAGGTTCAGTACTGAGGGAATGTTGCACTAATGGAGGGTCAGTACTGAGGGAATGCTGCACTAACTAAGGGTCAGTATTGAGGGAATGCTGCATTAACGGAGGGTCAGTATTGAGGGAATGTTGCACTAATGGAGGGTCAGTATTGAGGGAATGCTGCACTAATGGAGGGTCAGTACTGAAGGAATGTTGCACTAACGGAGGGTCAGTATTGAGGAAATGCTGCACTAACGGAGGGGTCAGTACTGAGGGAATGTTGCACTAACGGAGGGTCAGTACCGACGGAATGTTGCACTAACAGAGGGGTCTGTTCTGAGGGAATGATGCACTAACGGAGGGTCAGTATTGAGGGAAGGTTGCACTAACGGAGGCTCATAATTGAGGGAATGCTGCACTAACTGAGGGTCCGTACTGAGGGAATGTTGCACTAACGGAGGGTCAGTATTGAGGGAATGTTGCACTAATGACGGTCAGTACTGAGGGAATGTTGCACGAACGGAGGGTCAGTTTTGAGGGAGTGTTGCACTAACAGAGGGTCAGTATTGAGGGAATGTTGCACAAACGGAGGGTCAGTATTGAGGGAATGTTGCACTAATGGAGGGTCAGTATTGAGGGAATGTTGCACAAACGGAGGGGTCAGTATTGAGGGAATGTTGCACTAATGGAGGGTCAGTATTGAGGGAATGTTGCACTAACGGAGGGTCAGTACTGAAGGAATGTTGCACTAACGGAGGATCAGTATTGAGGGAATGTTGCACTAACGGAGGGTCAGTACTGAGGGAATGCTGCACTAACGGATGAGTCAGTATTGAGGGAATGTTGCACTAACGGAGGGTCAGTATTGAGGGAATGTTGCACTAACGGAGGGTCAGTATTGAGGGAGTGCTGCACTAACGGAGGGACATTACTGAGGGAATGTTGCACTAACGGAGGGTCAGTATTGAGGAATGTTGCACTAACGGAGGGTCAGTATTGAGGGAATGTTGCACTAACGGAGGGTCAGTATTGAGGGAATGCTGCACTAACGGATGGGTCAGTATTGAGGGAATGTTGCACTAATGGAGGATCAGTATTGAGGGAATGTTGCACTAACGGAGGGTCAGTATTGAGGGAATGCTGCACTAACGGATGGGTCAGTATTGAGGGAATGTTGCACTAACGGAGGGTCAGTATTGAGGAATGTTGCACTAACGGAGGGTCAGTATTGAGGGAATGTTGCACTAACGGAGGGTCAGTACTGAAGGAATGTTGCACCAACGGAGCGTCAGTATTGAGGGAATGCTGCACTAACTGAGGGTCAGTATTGAGGGAATGTTGCACTTACAGAGGGTCAGTACTGAGGGAATGCTGCAGTAACGGAGGGGTCAGTATTGAGAGAATGTTGCACTAACGGAAGGTCAGTACTGATGGAATTTTGCACTAACGGAGGGTCAGTACTGAGGGAATGCTGCACGAACGGAGGGTCAGTACTGAAGGAATGTTGCACTAACGGAGGGTCAGTATTAAGGGAATGTTGCACTAACGGAGGGTCAGTACTGAGGGAATGCTGCACTAACGAAGGGTCAGTACTGAGGGAATGCTGCACTAACGGAGGGTCAGTACTGAAGGAATGTTGCACTAACGGACGGTCAGTACTGAGGGAATGTTGCACTAACGGAGGGTCAGTATTGAGGGAATGCTGCACTAACGGAGGGACATTTATGAGGGAATGTTGCACTAATGGAGGGTCTGTATTGAGGGAATGTTGCACTAACGGAGAGTCAGTACTGAGGGAATGCTGCACTAACGGAGGGTCAGTACTGATGGAATGTTGCACTAACGGAGGGTCAGTACTGAGGGAATGTTGCACTAACGGAGGGTCAGCATTGAGGGAATGTTGCACTAATGGAAGGTCAGTATTGAGGGAATGTTGCACTAATGGAGGGTCAGTATTGAGGGAATGCTGCACTAACGGAGAGTCAGTACTGATGGAATTTTGCCCTAACGGAGAGTCAGTATTGAGGGAATTTTGCACTAACTGAGGGTCAGTACTGAGGGAATGTTGAACTTTTGGAGGGTCAGTATTGAGGGAATTTTGCACAAACAGAGGGTCAGTTTTGAGGGAATGTTGCACTAACGGAGGGTCAGTATTGAGAGAATGTTGCACTAATGGAGGGTCAGTATTGAGGGAATGTTGCACTAATGGAGGGCCAGTATTGAGGGAATGTTGCACTAATGGAGGGTCAGTATTGAGAGAATGTTGCACTAACAGAGGGTCAGTTTTGAGGGAATGTTGCACTAACGGAGGGTCAGTATTGAGAGAATGTTGCACTAATGGAGGGTCAGTATTGAGGGAATGCTGCACTAACGGAGGGTCAGTACTGATGGAATTTTGCACTAACGGAGAGTCAGTATTGAGGGAATTTTGCACTAACTGAGGGTCAGTACTGAGGGAATGTTGAACTTTTGGAGGGTCAGTATTGAGGGAATTTTGCACTAACTGAGGGTCAGTACTGAGGGAATGCTGAACTTTTGGAGGGGCACTATTGAGGGAATGTTGCACTAATGGAGGGTCAGTATTGAGGGAATGTTGCACTAATGGAGGGTCAGTATTGAGGGAATGTTGCACTAATGGAGGGTCAGTACTGAGGGAATGCAGCACTAACGGAGGGTCAGTATTGAGGGAATGTTGCACTAATGGAGGGTCAGTACTGAGGGAATGTTGCACTAACGGAGGGTCAGTATTGATGGAATGCTGCACTAACGGAGGGTCAGTATTGAGGGAATGTTGCACTAATGGAGGGTCAGTATTGAGGGAATGTTGCACGAAGGGAGGGTCAGTACTGAGGGAATGCTGCACTAACGGAGGGTCAGTACTGAAGGAATGTTGCACTAATGGAGGGTCAGTATTGAGGGAATGTTGCACTAACGGCGAGGTCAGTACTGAGGGAATGCTGCACTAACTAAGGGTCAGTATTGAGGGAATGTTGCACTAACGGAGGGTCAGTATTGAGGGAATGCTGCACTAATGGAGGGTCAGTACTGAGGGTATGTTGCACTAATGGAGGGTCAGTATTGAGGGAATGTTGCACTAACGGAGGGTCAGTATTGAGGGAATGCTGCACTAATGGAGGGTCAGTACTGAGGGAATGTTGCACTAATGGAGGGTCAGTATTGAGGAAATGCTGCACTAACGGAGGGGTCAGTACTGAGGGAATGCTGCACTAACGGAGGGGTCAGTATTGAGGGAATGCTGCACAAACGGAGGGTTCAGTACTGAGGGAATGTTGTACTAACGGAGGGTCAGTACCGACGGAATGTTGCACTAACGGAGGGTCAGTACTGAGGGAATGTTGCACTAACGGAGGGTCAGTACCGACGGAATGTTGCACTAACAGAGGGGTCAGTTCTGAGGGAATGTTGCACAAACGGAGGGTCAGTATTGAGAGAATGCTGCACTAACGGAGGGTCAGTATTGAGGGAATGTTGCACTAACGGAGGGTTAGTACCGACGGAATGTTGCACTAACAGAGGGGTCAGTTCTGAGGGAATGTTGCACAAACGGAGGGTCAGTATTGAGGGAAGGTTGCACTTACGGAGGCTCATAATTGAGGGAATGCTGCACTAACTGAGGGTCCGTACTGAGGGAATGTTGCACTAACGGAGGGTCAGTATTGAGAGACTGCTGCACTAACGGAGGGTCAGTATTGAGGGAATGTTGCACTAATGGAGGGTCAGTACTGAGGGAATGTTGCACTAATGGAGGGTCAGTATTGAGGGAATGTTGCACTAATGACGGTCAGTACTGAGGGAATGTTGCACGAACGGAGGGTAAGTTTTGAGGGAGTGTTGCACTAACAGAGGGTCAGTACTGAAGGAATGTTGCACTAACGAAGGGTCAGTATTGAGGGAATGTTGCACGAACGGAGGGTCAGTTTTGAGGGAGTGTTGCACTAACAGAGGGTCAGTACTGAAGGAATGTTGCACGAACGGAGGGTCACTTTTGAGGGAGTGTTGCACTAACAGAGGGTCAGTACTGAAGGAATGTTGCACGAACGGAGGGTCAGTTTTGAGGGAGTGTTGCACTAACGGAGGGTCAGTATTGAGGGAATGTTGCACTAACGGAGGGGTCAGTATTGAGGGAATGTTGCACTAATGGAGGGTCAGTATTGAGGGAATGTTGCACTAACGGAGGGTCAGTACTGAAGGAATGTTGCACGAACGGAGGGTCAGTTTTGAGGGAGTGTTGCACTAACAGAGGGTCAGTACTGAAGGAATGTTGCACTAACGGAGGGTCAGTATTGAGGGAATGTTGCACTAACGGAGGGTCAGTACTGAGGGAATGCTGCACTAACGGAGGGTCAGTACTGAAGGAATGTTGCACTAATGGAGGGTCAGTACTGAGGGAATGTTGCACTAACGGAGGGTCAGTATTGAGGGAATGTTGCACTAATGGAGGGTCAGTACTGAGGGAATGCTGCACTAACGGATGGGTCAGCACTGTGGGAGTGCTGCACTAACGGAGGGACATTACTGAGGGAATGTTGCACTAATGGAGGGTCAGTACTGAGGGAATGTTGCTCTAACGGAGGGTCAGTACTGAGGGAATGTTGCACTAATGGAGGGTCAGTACTGAGGGAATGCTGCACTAACGGATGGGTCAGCACTGTGGGAGTGCTGCACTAACGGAGGGACATTACTGAGGGAATGTTGCACTAATGGAGGGTCAGTATTGAGGGAATGTTGCTCTAACGGAGGGTCAGTACTGAGGGAATGCTGCACTAACGGAGGGTCAGTACTGAGGGAATGTTGCACTAACGGAGGGTCAGCATTGAGGGAATGTTGCACTAATGGAAGGTCAGTATTGAGGGAATGTTGCACTAATGGAGGGTCAGTATTGAGGGAATGCTGCACTAACGGAGAGTCAGTATTGAGGGAATTTTGCACTAACTGAGGGTCAGTACTGAGGGAATGTTGAAATTTTGGAGGGTCAGTATTGAGGGAATGTTGCACTAACGGAGGGTCAGTATTGAGAGAATGGTGCACTAACGGAGGGGTCAGCATTGAGAGAATGTTGCACTAACGGAGGGTCAGTACTGAGGGAATGTTGAACTTTTGGAGGGTCAGTATTGAGGGAATTTTGCACTAACTGAGGGTCAGTACTGAGGGAATGCTGAACCTTTGGAGGGGCAGTATTGAGGGAATGTTGCACTAATGGAGGGTCAGTATTGAGGGAATGTTGCACTAACGGAGGCTCATAATTGAGGGAATGCTGCACTAACTGAGGGTCCGTACTGAGGGAATGTTGCACTAACGGAGGGTCAGTATTGAGGGAATGTTGCACTAATGACGGTCAGTACTGACGGAATGTTGCACGAACGGAGGGTCAGTTTTGAGGGAGTGTTGCACTAACAGAGGGTCAGTATTGAGGGAATGTTGCACAAACGGAGGGTCAGTATTGAGGGAATGTTGCACTAATGGAGGGTCAGTATTGAGGGAATGTTGCACAAACGGAGGGGTCAGTATTGAGGGAATGTTGCACTAATGGAGGGTCAGTATTGAGGGAATGTTGCACTAACGGAGGGTCAGTACTGAAGGAATGTTGCACTAACGGAGGATCAGTATTGAGGGAATGTTGCACTAACGGAGGGTCAGTACTGAGGGAATGCTGCACTAACGGATGGGTCAGTATTGAGGGAATGTTGCACTAACGGAGGGTCAGTATTGAGGGAGTGCTGCACTAACGGAGGGACATTACTGAGGGAATGTTGCACTAATGGAAGGTCAGTATTGAGGGAATGTTGCACTAATGGAGGATCAGTATTGAGGGAATGTTGCACTAACGGAGGGTCAGTATTGAGGGAATGCTGCACTAACGGATGGGTCAGTATTGAGGGAATGTTGCACTAACGGAGGGTCAGTATTGAGGAATGTTGCACTAACGGAGGGTCAGTATTGAGGGAATGTTGCACTAACGGAGGGTCAGTACTGAAGGAATGTTGCACCAATGGAGCGTCAGTATTGAGGGAATGCTGCACTAACTGAGGGTCAGTATTGAGGGAATGTTGCACTTACAGAGGGTCAGTACTGAGGGAATGTTGCACTAACGGAGGGGTCAGTACTGAGGGAATGCTGCACTAACGGAGGGGTCAGTATTGAGAGAATGTTGCACTAACGGAAGGTCAGTACTGATGGAATTTTGCACTAACGGAGGGTCAGTACTGAGGGAATGCTGCACGAACGGAGGGTCAGTACTGAAGGAATGTTACACTAACGGAGGGTCAGTATTGAGGGAATGTTGCACTAATGGAGGGTCAGTATTGAGGGAATGTTGCACTAATGGAGGGTCAGTACTGAGGGAATGATGCACTAATGAAGGGTCAGTATTGAGGGAATGTTGCACTAATGGAGGGTCAGTACTGAGGGAATGTTGCACTAACGGAGGGTCAGTATTGAGGGAATGTTGCACTAACGGAGGGTCAGTACTGAGGGAATGTTGCACTAATGGAGGGTCAGTACTGAGGGAATGATGCACTAATGAAGGGTCAGTATTGAGGGAATGTTGCACTAATGGAGGGTCAGTATTGAGGGAATGTTGCACTAATGGAGGGTCAGTACTGAGGGAATGATGCACTAATGAAGGGTCAGTATTGAGGGAATGCTGCACTAACCGAGAGTCAGTACTGAGGGAATGCTGCACTAACCGAGGGTCAGTACTGAAGGAATGTTGCACTAATGGAGGATCAGTATTGAGGAATGATGCACTAATGAAGGGTCAGTATTGAGGGAATGTTGCCCTAACGGAGGGTCAGTATTGAGGGAATGCTGCACTAACGGATGGGTCAGTATTGAGGGAATGTTGCACTAACGGAGGGTCAGTATTGAGGAATGTTGCACTAACGGAGGGTCAGTATTGAGGGAATGTTGCACTAACGGAGGGTCAGTACTGAAGGAATGTTGCACCAACGGAGCGTCAGTATTGAGGGAATGCTGCACTAACTGAGGGTCAGTATTGAGGGAATGTTGCACTTACAGAGGGTCAGTACTGAGGGAATGTTGCACTAACGGAGGGGTCAGTACTGAGGGAATGCTGCACTAACGGAGGGTCAGTACTGAGGGAATGCTGCACGAACGGAGGGTCAGTACTGAAGGAATGTTACACTAACGGAGGGTCAGTATTGAGGGAATGTTGCACTAATGGAGGGTCAGTATTGAGGGAATGTTGCACTAATGGAGGGTCAGTACTGAGGCAATGATGCACTAATGAAGGGTCAGTATTGAGGGAATGTTGCACTAATGGAGGGTCAGTACTGAGGGAATGTTGCACTAACGGAGGGTCAGTATTGAGGGAATGTTGCACTAATGGAGGGTCAGTATTGAGGGAATGTTGCACTAATGGAGGGTCAGTACTGAGGGAATGATGCACTAATGAAGGGTCAGTATTGAGGGAATGTTGCACTAATGGAGGGTCAGTATTGAGGGAATGTTGCACTAATGGAGGGTCAGTACTGAGGGAATGATGCACTAATGAAGGGTCAGTATTGAGGGAATGCTGCACTAACCGAGAGTCAGTACTGAGGGAATGCTGCACTAACCGAGGGTCAGTACTGAAGGAATGTTGCACTAATGGAGGATCAGTATTGAGGAATGTTGCACTAACGGACGGTCAGTATTGAGGGTAGGTTGCACTCATGGAGGGTCAGTATTGAGGGAATGTTGCCCTAACGGAGGGTCAGTATTGAGGGAATGCTGCACTAACGGAGGTTCAGTACTGAAGGAATGCTGCAATAACGGAGGGGTCAGTATTGAGGGAAGGTTGCACTAACAGAGGGTCAGTATTGAGGGAATGCTGCACTAACGGAGGGTCAGTATTGAGGGAATGTTGCACTAACAGAGGGTCAGTATTGAGGGAATGATGCACTAATGGAGGGTCAGTATTGAGGGAATGCTGCACTAACGGAGGGTCAGTATTGAGGGAATGCTGCACGAATGGAGGGTCAGTACTGAAGGAATGTTGCACTAATGGAGGGTCAGTATTGAGGGATTGGTGCACTAACGGAGGGTCAGTATTGAGGGAATGGTGCACTAACGGAGGGGTCAGTATTGAGGGAATGGTGCACTAACGGAGGGTCAGTATTGAGGGAATGTTGCACTAATGGAGGGTCAGTACTGAGGGAATGTTGCACTAACAGAGGGTCAGTATTGAGGGAATGTTGCACTAACGGAGGGTCAGTACTGAGGGAATGTTGCACTAACGGAGGGTCAGTATTGAGGGAATGTTGCACTAACGGAGGGTCAGTACTGAGGGAATGTTGCACTAACAGAGGGTCAGTATTGAGGGAATGTTGCACTAACGGAGGGTCAGTACTGAAGGAATGTTGCACTAACGGAGGGGTCAGTATTGAGGGAATGTTGCACTAACGGAGGGTCAGTACTGAGGGAATGTTGCACTAACAGAGGGTCAGTATTGAGGGAATGTTGCACTAACGGAGGGTCAGTACTGAGGGAATGTTGCACTAACGGAGGGTCAGTATTGAGGTAATGCTGCACTAACGGAGGGTCAGTACTGAGGTAATGCTGCACTAACGGATGGTCTGTACTGAGGGAATGTCGCACTAACGGAGGGTCAGTACTGAGGGAATGTTGCACTAACGGAGGGTCAGTACTGAGGGAATGTTGCACTTACGGAGGGTCGGTATTGAGGGAATGCTGCACTAACGGAGGGTCAGTACTGAGGTAATGCTGCACTAACGGAGGGTCAGTACTGAGGGAATGTTGCACTAACGGAGGGTCAGTATTGAGGGAATGTTGCACTAACGGAGGGTCAGTACTGAGGGAATGTTGCACTAATGGAGGGTCAGTACTGAGGGAATGATGCACTAATGAAGGGTCAGTATTGAGGGAATGTTGCACTAATGGAGGGTCAGTATTGAGGGAATGTTGCACTAATGGAGGGTCAGTACTGAGGGAATGATGCACTAATGAAGGGTCAGTATTGAGGGAATGCTGCACTAACCGAGAGTCAGTACTGAGGGAATGCTGCACTAACCGAGGGTCAGTACTGAAGGAATGTTGCACTAATGGAGGATCAGTATTGAGGAATGATGCACTAATGAAGGGTCAGTATTGAGGGAATGTTGCCCTAACGGAGGGTCAGTATTGAGGGAATGCTGCACTAACGGATGGGTCAGTATTGAGGGAATGTTGCACTAACGGAGGGTCAGTATTGAGGAATGTTGCACTAACGGAGGGTCAGTATTGAGGGAATGTTGCACTAACGGAGGGTCAGTACTGAAGGAATGTTGCACCAACGGAGCATCAGTATTGAGGGAATGCTGCACTAACTGAGGGTCAGTATTGAGGGAATGTTGCACTTACAGAGGGTCAGTACTGAGGGAATGTTGCACTAACGGAGGGGTCAGTACTGAGGGAATGCTGCACTAACGGAGGGTCAGTACTGAGGGAATGCTGCACGAACGGAGGGTCAGTACTGAAGGAATGTTACACTAACGGAGGGTCAGTATTGAGGGAATGTTGCACTAATGGAGGGTCAGTATTGAGGGAATGTTGCACTAATGGAGGGTCAGTACTGAGGGAATGATGCACTAATGAAGGGTCAGTATTGAGGGAATGTTGCACTAATGGAGGGTCAGTACTGAGGGAATGTTGCACTAACGGAGGGTCAGTATTGAGGGAATGTTGCACTAATGGAGGGTCAGTATTGAGGGAATGTTGCACTAATGGAGGGTCAGTACTGAGGGAATGATGCACTAATGAAGGGTCAGTATTGAGGGAATGTTGCACTAATGGAGGGTCAGTATTGAGGGAATGTTGCACTAATGGAGGGTCAGTACTGAGGGAATGATGCACTAATGAAGGGTCAGTATTGAGGGAATGCTGCACTAACCGAGAGTCAGTACTGAGGGAATGCTGCACTAACCGAGGGTCAGTACTTAAGGAATGTTGCACTAATGGAGGATCAGTATTGAGGAATGTTGCACTAACGGACGGTCAGTATTGAGGGTAGGTTGCACTCATGGAGGGTCAGTATTGAGGGAATGTTGCCCTAACGGAGGGTCAGTATTGAGGGAATGCTGCACTAACGGAGGTTCAGTACTGAAGGAATGCTGCAATAACGGAGGGGTCAGTATTGAGGGAAGGTTGCACTAACAGAGGGTCAGTATTGAGGGAATGCTGCACTAACGGAGGGTCAGTATTGAGGGAATGTTGCACTAACAGAGGGTCAGTATTGAGGGAATGATGCACTAATGGAGGGTCAGTATTGAGGGAATGCTGCACTAACGGAGGGTCAGTATTGAGGGAATGCTGCACTAATGGAGGGTCAGTACTGAAGGAATGTTGCACTAATGGAGGGTCAGTATTGATGGATTGGTGCACTAACGGAGGGTCAGTATTGAGGGAATGGTGCACTAACGGAGGGGTCAGTATTGAGGGAATGGTGCACTAACGGAGGGTCAGTATTGAGGGAATGTTGCACTAATGGAGGGTCAGTACTGAGGGAATGTTGCACTAACAGAGGGTCAGTATTGAGGGAATGTTGCACTAACGGAGGGTCAGTACTGAGGGAATGTTGCACTAACGGAGGGTCAGTATTGAGGGAATGTTGCACTAACGGAGGGTCAGTACTGAGGGAATGTTGCACTAACAGAGGGTCAGTATTGAGGGAATGTTGCACTAACGGAGGGTCAGTACTGAAGGAATGTTGCACTAACGGAGGGGTCAGTATTGAGGGAATGTTGCACTAACGGAGGGTCAGTACTGAGGGAATGTTGCACTAACAGAGGGTCAGTATTGAGGGAATGTTGCACTAACGGAGGGTCAGTACTGAGGGAATGTTGCACTAACGGAGGGTCAGTATTGAGGGAATGCTGCACTAACGGAGGGTCAGTACTGAGGTAATGCTGCACTAACGGAGGGTCAGTACTGAGGGAATGTTGCACTAACGGAGGGTCAGTATTGAGGGAATGTTGCACTAACGGAGGGTCAGTACTGAGGGAATGTTGCACTAATGGAGGGTCAGTACTGAGGGAATGATGCACTAATGAAGGGTCAGTATTGAGGGAATGTTGCACTAATGGAGGGTCAGTATTGAGGGAATGTTGCACTAATGGAGGGTCAGTACTGAGGGAATGATGCACTAATGAAGGGTCAGTATTGAGGGAATGCTGCACTAACCGAGAGTCAGTACTGAGGGAATGCTGCACTAACCGAGGGTCAGTACTGAAGGAATGTTGCACTAATGGAGGATCAGTATTGAGGAATGATGCACTAATGAAGGGTCAGTATTGAGGGAATGTTGCCCTAACGGAGGGTCAGTATTGAGGGAATGCTGCACTAACGGATGGGTCAGTATTGAGGGAATGTTGCACTAACGGAGGGTCAGTATTGAGGAATGTTGCACTAACGGAGGGTCAGTATTGAGGGAATGTTGCACTAACGGAGGGTCAGTACTGAAGGAATGTTGCACCAACGGAGCATCAGTATTGAGGGAATGCTGCACTAACTGAGGGTCAGTATTGAGGGAATGTTGCACTTACAGAGGGTCAGTACTGAGGGAATGTTGCACTAACGGAGGGGTCAGTACTGAGGGAATGCTGCACTAACGGAGGGTCAGTACTGAGGGAATGCTGCACGAACGGAGGGTCAGTACTGAAGGAATGTTACACTAACGGAGGGTCAGTATTGAGGGAATGTTGCACTAATGGAGGGTCAGTATTGAGGGAATGTTGCACTAATGGAGGGTCAGTACTGAGGGAATGATGCACTAATGAAGGGTCAGTATTGAGGGAATGTTGCACTAATGGAGGGTCAGTACTGAGGGAATGTTGCACTAACGGAGGGTCAGTATTGAGGGAATGTTGCACTAATGGAGGGTCAGTATTGAGGGAATGTTGCACTAATGGAGGGTCAGTACTGAGGGAATGATGCACTAATGAAGGGTCAGTATTGAGGGAATGTTGCACTAATGGAGGGTCAGTATTGAGGGAATGTTGCACTAATGGAGGGTCAGTACTGAGGGAATGATGCACTAATGAAGGGTCAGTATTGAGGGAATGCTGCACTAACCGAGAGTCAGTACTGAGGGAATGCTGCACTAACCGAGGGTCAGTACTTAAGGAATGTTGCACTAATGGAGGATCAGTATTGAGGAATGTTGCACTAACGGACGGTCAGTATTGAGGGTAGGTTGCACTCATGGAGGGTCAGTATTGAGGGAATGTTGCCCTAACGGAGGGTCAGTATTGAGGGAATGCTGCACTAACGGAGGTTCAGTACTGAAGGAATGCTGCAATAACGGAGGGGTCAGTATTGAGGGAAGGTTGCACTAACAGAGGGTCAGTATTGAGGGAATGCTGCACTAACGGAGGGTCAGTATTGAGGGAATGTTGCACTAACAGAGGGTCAGTATTGAGGGAATGATGCACTAATGGAGGGTCAGTATTGAGGGAATGCTGCACTAACGGAGGGTCAGTATTGAGGGAATGCTGCACTAATGGAGGGTCAGTACTGAAGGAATGTTGCACTAATGGAGGGTCAGTATTGATGGATTGGTGCACTAACGGAGGGTCAGTATTGAGGGAATGGTGCACTAACGGAGGGGTCAGTATTGAGGGAATGGTGCACTAACGGAGGGTCAGTATTGAGGGAATGTTGCACTAATGGAGGGTCAGTACTGAGGGAATGTTGCACTAACAGAGGGTCAGTATTGAGGGAATGTTGCACTAACGGAGGGTCAGTACTGAGGGAATGTTGCACTAACGGAGGGTCAGTATTGAGGGAATGTTGCACTAACGGAGGGTCAGTACTGAGGGAATGTTGCACTAACAGAGGGTCAGTATTGAGGGAATGTTGCACTAACGGAGGGTCAGTACTGAAGGAATGTTGCACTAACGGAGGGGTCAGTATTGAGGGAATGTTGCACTAACGGAGGGTCAGTACTGAGGGAATGTTGCACTAACGGAGGGTCAGTATTGAGGTAATGCTGCACTAACGGAGGGTCAGTACTGAGGTAATGCTGCACTAACGGATGGTCAGTACTGAGGGAATGTTGCACTAACGGAGGGTCAGTACTGAGGGAATGTTGCACTAACGGAGGGTCAGTACTGAGGGAATGTTGCACTAACGGAGGGTCAGTACTGAGGTAATGCTGCACTAACGGAGGGTCAGTACTGAGGGAATGTTGCACTAACGGAGGGGTCAGTATTGAGGGAATGTTGCACTAACGGAGGGTCAGTACTGAGGGAATGTTGCACTAACGGATGGTCAGTACTGAGGGAATGTTGCACTAACGGAGGGTCAGTACTGAGGGAATGTTGCACTAACGGAGGGTCAGTATTGAGGGAATGCTGCACTAACGGAGGGTCAGTACTGAGGTAATGCTGCACTAACGGAGGGTCAGTACTGAGGGAATGTTGCACTAACGGAGGGTCAGTATTGAGGGAATGCTGCACTAACGGGGGGTCAGTATTGAGGGAATGTTGCACTAACGGAGGGTCAGTACTGAGGGAATGTTGCACTAACGGAGGGTCAGTATTGAGGGAATGCTGCACTAACGGAGGGTCAGTACTGAGGTAATGCTGCACTAACGGAGGGTCAGTACTGAGGGAATCTTGCACTAACGGAGGGTCAGTATTGAGGGAATGCTGCACTAACGGAGGGTCAGTATTGAGGGAATGCTGCACTAACGGATGATCAGTAATGAAGGAATGTTGCACTAACGAAGGGGTTAGTACTGAGGGATTGGTGCACTAACGGAGGGTCAGTATTGAGGGAATGGTGCACTAACGGAG
The DNA here is from genome assembly GCF_036365525.1 of Heterodontus francisci. Lineage (NCBI taxonomy): Eukaryota > Metazoa > Chordata > Chondrichthyes > Heterodontiformes > Heterodontidae > Heterodontus > Heterodontus francisci. The sequence continues at coordinate 195,317,355 of NC_090373.1, forward strand.
GGTCAGTATTGAGGGAATGGTGCACTAACGGAGGGGTCAGTATTGAGGGAATGCTGCACTAACGGAGGGGTCAGTATTGAGGGAATGTTGCACTAATGGAGGGGTCAGTATTGAGGGAATGTTGCACTAATGGAGGGTCAGTATTGAGGGAATGCTGCACTAACAGAGGGGTTAGTATTGAGGCTATGGTGCACTAACGGAGGGGTCAGTATTGAGGGAATGTTGCACTAACAGAGGGTCAGTACTGAAGGAATGTTGCACTAACGGAGGGTCAGTACTGAAGGAATGTTGCACTAATGGAGGGTCAGTATTGAGGGAATGCTGCACTAACGGATGGGTCAGTACTGAGGGAATGCTGCACTAACGGAGGGTCAGTATTGAGGGAATGCTGCACTAACGGAGGGTCAGTACTGAGGGAAAGCTGCACTAACGGAGGGTCAGTACTGAGGGAAAGCTGCACTAACGGAGGGTCAGTATTGAGGGAATGCTGCAATAACGGAGGGGTCAGTATTGAGGGAATATTGCACTAATGGAGGGTCAGTATTGAAGGAATGTTGCACTAACGGAGGGTCAGTATTGAGGGAATGCTGCACTAACGGAGGGTCAGTATTGAGGGAATGTTGCACTAATGGAGGGTCAGTATTGAGGAATGTTGCACTAACGGAGGGTCAGTACTGAGGGAATATTGCACTAATGGAGGGTCAGTATTGAAGGAATGTTGCACTAACGGAGGGTCAGTATTGAGGGAATGCTGCACTAACGGAGGGTCAGTATTGAGGGAATGTTGCACTAATGGAGGGTCAGTATTGAGGAATGTTGCACTAACGGAGGGTCAGTACTGAGGGAATATTGCACTAATGGAGGGTCAGTATTGAAGGAATGTTGCACTAACGGAGGGTCAGTACTGAGGGAATGCTGCACTATCGGAGGTTCAGTACTGAAGGAATGTTGCACTAACGGAGGGTCAGTATTGAGGGAATGTTGCACTAATGGAGGGTCAGTATTGAGGAATGTTGCACTAACGGAGGGTCAGTACTGAGGGAATATTGCACTAACGGAGGGTCAGTAGTGAGGGAATATTGCACTAACGGAGGGTCAGTACTGAGGGAATGCTGCACTAACGGAGGTTCAGTACTGAAGGAATGTTGCACTAACAGAGGGTCAGTACTGAGGGAATATTGCACTAATGGAGGGTCAGTACTGAAGGAATGTTGCACTAACGGAGGGTCAGTATTGAAGGAATGTTGCACTAACGGAGGTTCAGTACTGAAGGAATGTTGCACTAACGGAGGGTCAGTATTGAGGGAATGCTGCACTAACGGAGGGTCAGTATTGAGGGAATGTTGCACTAATGGAGGGTCAGTATTGAGGAATGTTGCACTAACGGAGGGTCAGTATTGAGGGAATGCTGCAATAACGGAGGGGTCAGTTTTGAGGGAAGGTTGCACTAACAGAGGGTCAGTACTGAAGGAATGTTGCACTAACGGAGGGTCAGTACTGAGGGAATATTGCACTAATGGAGGGTCAGTATTGAAGGAATGTTGCACTAACGGAGGGTCAGTACTGAAGGAATGTTGCACTAACGGAGGGTCAGTATTGAGGGAATGCTGCAATAACGGAGGGGTCAGTATTGAGGGAAGGTTGCACTAACAGAGGGTCAGTACTGAAGGAATGTTGCACTAACGGAGGGTCAGTACTGAGGGAATATTGCACTAATGGAGGGTCAGTACTGAAGGAATGTTGCATTAACGGAGGGTCAGTACTGAAGGAATGTTGCACTAATGGAGGGTCAGTATTGAGGGAATATTGCACTAATGGAGGGTCAGTACTGAGGGAATATTGCACTAATGGAGGGCCAGTATTGAAGGAATGTTGCACTAATGGAGGGTCAGTACTGAGGGAATATTGCACTAATGGAGGGTCAGTATTGAAGGAATGTTGCACTAACGGAGGTTCAGTACTGAAGGAATGTTGCACTAACGGAGGTTCAGTACTGAAGGAATGTTGCACTAACGGAGGGTCAGTATTGAGGGAATGTTGCACTAATGGAGGGTCAGTATTGAGGAATGTTGCACTAACGGAGGGTCAGTATTGAGGGAATGCTGCAATAACGGAGGGGTCAGTATTGAGGGAAGGTTGCACTAACGGAGGGTCAGTACTGAGGGAATGTTGCACTAATGGAGGGTCAGTATTGAGGGAATGTTGCCCTTACGGAGGGTCAGTATTGAGGGAATGTTGCACTAACAGAGGGTCAGTATTGAGGGAATGCTGCACTAACGGAGGGTCAGTACTGAAGGAATGTTGCACTAACGGAGGGTCAGTACTGAAGGAATGTTGCACTAACGGAGGGTCAGTTTTGAGGGAGTGTTGCACTAACGGAGGGTCAGTATTGAGGGAATGTTGCACTAATGGAGGGTCAGTATTGAGGGAATGCTGCACTAACGGATGGGTCAGTACTGAGGGAATGCTGCACTAACGGAGGGTCAGTATTGAGGGAATGCTGCACTAACGGAGGGTCAGTACTGAGGGAAAGCTGCACTAACGGAGGGTCAGTACTGAGGGAAAGCTGCACTAACGGAGGGTCAGTACTGAGGGAAAGCTGCACTAACGGAGGGTCAGTATTGAGGGAATGCTGCAATAACGGAGGGGTCAGTATTGAGGGAAGGTTGCACTAACAGAGGGTCATAATTGAGGGAATGCTGCACTAATGGAGGGTCAGTATTGAGGGAATGTTGCACTAATGAAGGGTCAGTATTGAGGGAATGTTGCACTAATGGAAGGTCAGTACTGAAGGAATGTTGCACTAACGGAGGGTCAGTATTGAGGGAATGCTGCACTAACGGAGGGTCAGTATTGAGGGAATGTTGCACTAATGGAGGGTCAGTACTGAAGGAATGTTGCACTAACGGAGGGTCAGTATTGAGGGAATGCTGCACTAATGGAGGGTCAGTACTGAGGGAATGTTGCACTAATGAAGGGTCAGTATTGAGGGAATGTTGCACTAATGGAGGGTCAGTACTGAAGGAATGTTGCACTAACGGAGGGTCAGTATTGAGGGAATGCTGCACTAATGGAGGGTCAGTATTGAGGGAAGGTTGCACTAACGGAGGGTCAGTATTGAGGGAATGTTGCACTAATGGAGGGTCAGTATTGAGGAATGTTGCACTAACGGAGGGTCAGTACTGAGGGAATATTGCACTAATGGAGGGTCAGTATTGAAGGAATGTTGCACTAACGGAGGGTAAGTACTGAGGGAATATTGCACTAACGGAGGGTCAGTACTGAGGGAATGCTGCACTAACGGAGGTTCAGTACTGAAGGAATGTTGCACTAACGGAGGGTCAGTACTGAGGGAATATTGCACTAATGGAGGGTCAGTACTGAAGGAATGTTGCACTAACGGAGGGTCAGTATTGAAGGAATGTTGCACTAACGGAGGTTCAGTACTGAAGGAATGTTGCACTAACGGATGGGTGAGTATTGAGGGAATGCTGCACTAACGGAGGGTCAGTATTGAGGGAATGTTGCACTAATGGAGGGTCAGTATTGAGGAATGTTGCACTAACGGAGGGTCAGTATTGAGGGAATGCTGCAATAACGGAGGGGTCAGTTTTGAGGGAAGGTTGCACTAACAGAGGGTCAGTACTGAAGGAATGTTGCACTAACGGAGGGTCAGTATTGAGGGAATGCTGCAATAACGGAGGGGTCAGTATTGAGGGAAGGTTGCACTAACAGAGGGTCAGTACTGAAGGAATGTTGCACTAACGGAGGGTCAGTACTGAGGGAATATTGCACTAATGGAGGGTCAGTACTGAAGGAATGTTGCATTAACGGAGGGTCAGTACTGAAGGAATGTTGCACTAACGGAGGGTCAGTATTGAGGGAATATTGCACTAATGGAGGGTCAGTACTGAGGGAATATTGCACTAATGGAGGGTCAGTATTGAAGGAATGTTGCACTAATGGAGGGTCAGTACTGAGGGAATATTGCACTAATGGAGGGTCAGTATTGAAGGAATGTTGCACTAACGGAGGTTCAGTACTGAAGGAATGTTGCACTAACGGAGGTTCAGTACTGAAGGAATGTTGCACTAACGGAGGGTCAGTATTGAGGGAATGCTACACTAATGGAGGGTCAGTATTGAGGGAATGTTGCACTAATGGAGGGTCAGTATTGAGGAATGTTGCACTAACGGAGGGTCAGTATTGAGGTAATGCTGCAATAACGGAGGGGTCAGTATTGAGGGAAGGTTGCACTAACGGAGGGTCAGTACTGAGGGAATGTTGCACTAACGGAGGGTCAGTATTGAGGGAATGTTGCCCTGACGGAGGGTCAGTACTGAGGGAATGCTGCACTAACGGAGGGTCAGTACTGAAGGAATGTTGCACTAACGGAGGGTCAGTACTGAGGGAATGTTGCACTAATGGAGGGTCAGTACTGAGGGAATGTTGCACTAATGGAGGGTCAGTACTGAGGGAATGTTGCACTAACGGAGGGTCAGTACTGAGGGAATGTTGCACTAATGGAGGGTCAGTACTGAGGGAATGTTGCACTAACGGAGGGTCAGTATTGAGGGAATGTTGCACTAATGGAGGGTCAGTATTGAGGAATGTTGCACTAACGGAGGGTCAGTATTGAGGGAATGTTGCACTAATGGAGGGTCAGTATTGAGGAATGTTGCACTAACGGATGGTCAGTACTGAGGGAATGTTGCACTAACGGAGGGTGAGTATTGAGGGAATGCTGCGCTAACGGAGGGTCAGTACTGAGCGAAAGCTGTACTGTCGAAGGGGCAGTACTCAGGGAGGTCTGCACTGGCAGAGGGTCAGTACTGAGGATGTGTTGCTCAATCAGAGGGGTAGTCATACCTGGCACAAAGGAAGATGGTTGTGGTTTTTGGAGGCCAATCATCTCAGGCCCAGGACATTGCTTCAGGAGTTCCTCAGAGTAGTTTCCTGGGCCCAACCATCTTCAGCTGTTTCAATAGCGACATCCCCGCCATCATAAGGTCAGAAGAGGGGATGTTCACTGATGATTGCACAGTGTTTAGTACCATGCCTCAGGTACTGAAGCAGTCCGTGTCCATATGCAGCAAAACCTGGACAACATTCAGGCTTGGGCTGATAAGAGGCAAGTAACATGCACTCTATATGAATGCCAGGCAATGACCATCTCCAACAAGAGAGAATCTAACCATCTCCCCTTGGCATTCAATGGCATTATCATTGCTGAATCCCCCACTATCAACATCCTGAGGGTTACCGTTGACAAAAACTAAACTGGACTAGCCATATAAATGCCGTGGCTACAAGAGCAGGTCAGTGGCTGTGAATTCTGCAGTGAATAACCCACCTCCTGACACCATAAAGCCTGTCTATCATCTCCAAGGCACAAGTTAGGAGTGTGATGAAATATTCTCCACTTGCCTGGATGAGTGCAGCTCCAACAACACTCAAGAAGCTCAACACCGCCTAGGACAAAGCAGCCTGCTTGATTGGCATCCCTTCCACCAACCTTTAGCATTCACTCCTCCACCACCAGCGCACAGTGGCAGCAGTGTCTACCTTCTACAAGATGAACTGCAGCAACTCACCAAGGCTCCTTCGAGAGAACCTTCCAAACCCATGGCCTCTACCACTTAGAAGAGCAAGGGCAGCACACGGATGGGAACTCCACCATTTGCAAGTTCCCCCACCCCCCCCAAGCCTCACAACATCCTGACTTGGAACTACATAATGTTTCTTCACTGTCACTGGATCAAAATGCTGTAGCTCCCCTCCCTAACAGCACTGTGGGTGTGCCTACACGACATGGACTGCAGTGGTTCAAGAAGGTGGCTCACCACCACCTCCTCAAAAGCAATTAGTGATGGGCAACATATGCTGGCCTTGCCAACGATGCTCACAACCCCTGAAAGAGTAAATCACAAAAATCACAGAATCATTACAGTGCAGAAGGAGGCCATTCAGCCCATCATGTCGGCACTGGCTCTCTGAAAGAGCAATTCCCTCAGTTCCATTCCCCTGCTTTCTCCCCATAATCCTGCACATTCTTCCTTCTCATATAACTGTCGAGTTCCCTTTTGAATGTTTCAATTGAACCTGCCTCCACCATGTTCTCAGGCAGCACATTCCAGACTTTTACCAGACTTTTCCACATGTCACTTTTGCTTCTCTTACCAATTACTTTAAATCTGTGCCCGCTTGTTCTCGATCCTTTCACAAGTGGGAACAGTTTCTATCTACTCTGTCCAGACCCCTCATAGTTTTGAATACCTCTATCAAATCACCTCTCAGCCTTCTCTTCTACAAGGAGAACAGTCCTAACTTCTATCTTCATAACTGAAATTCCTCATCCCTGGAACCATTCTCGTGAATCTTTTCTGTGGACCGAATGGCCTATTCATGCTCCTATTTTCTATGTTTCTATGTACTCTCTCCAATGCCCTCATGTCTTTCTTCAAGTACGATGCCCAGAATTGGACACAGTACTCCAGCTGAGGCCGAACTAGTGTCTTATAGAAGTTCAACATAACTTCCTTGCTGTTGTTCTCAGTGCCCCTCTTAATAAAGTCCAGGAAACTGTATGCTTTATTAACCGCTCTCTCAACCTGTCCTGCCACCTTCAATGACATATGTACATATACACCTAGGTCCCTCTGCTCCTGCACATCCTTTAGAATTGTACCATTATCTCACTGCTGTTTGTGGGAGCTTGCTGTGCATATTTGCATTGCAGCTTTTCCCTGTATTATAGCTGTGTACTTACTTGGCCGTAAAGTGCTTTTTTTTTTAAAAACCTGAGGTTTTTAAAAGGCGCTATATAAATGCAAGTCTTTTACTGCAAAAAAGATCCAGCAATATTACTTGGTGTTGAAATCGACACGAGACTTGTCACACTGTGCATGCTGTTAAGTGACAATTAGCTGCATTTCACTTCGGTTTCCATTTTCACTGCATTTAATTATCACTTCCCTGGGCTGTGAAGTTGTCAGTAATACCCCACAGAACCAATGTGTGATTCATTGACCATATTTACAGTTTGAGAAGCGTCAAACTGGATAGCAAAGCCCGCCAATGTTAACTCAATACTGGTACTATCTTCTCCATGTCTGCAGTGCGGTTTATCTTCACAGGAAGACTATTGATGCAATTTTCATAGGAGAGGCTAAAGTTCTGCTCTGCACCAATTTTGCAGCGCTGCACACAGTGCATTGGCAGCATAGAATGGTGGGGGGAGGGGTGGGGGGCATTATGAAACCCACAACTAAGCATGGCCCACCCATCTACAATTGTTTCCCCCTGCAAATACAACCAGTCCTACAGCAGTAAAGGGAAATCAGATTTTTAAAACTGAAGTGCAGAAGGTTTTAGTTTAGGCAGGCATCAAGATCGGCGCAGGCTTGGAGGGCTGAATGGCCTGTTCCTGTGCTGTACTGTTCTTTGTTCTTTGAATTTTTATCCTTATGTTTAAAACCCTCCATGGCCACACCCCCTCCCTATCTCTATTACCTCCAACATGGAAATTTGCAGCATAGGAGGAGGCCATTTGGCTCATCGTGTCTTTGCCAGTCATAAAAGACGGCCAACAGTCCTCTAGCCCACCAAGAATATTGGGCTCCTCCAATTCTGGCCTCTTGTCCAGCCCCCACGTCTTTAGGCCCACTGTTAGTGACCATGTCTCCAGCTGCCTGGGCCCTAAGCTCTAGAATTCCCTCCGTATATCTCTAGCCTCGCTTTTAAGATGTTCCTTAAAACCTACCTCTTTGACCAAGCTTTTGATTACCTGTCCTAATATCTTTTTTAAGTGGCTCGGTAGCAAATTTAGTCTGATTACATGATTTAGATAAATACTTCAAGGGAAAAATATTGCAGGGCTGTGATGTAAAAGGAAAGGAGTGGGACTAATTGGATAGTTCTTTCGAAGAGCCCAACACATGCACAGTGGGCTGAATGGCCTCCTGTGTTATACAATTCTATGATTCTAATGCTCCTGTGAAGTACCATATAAATGCAAGTTGATTTTGTTAAGAAATAATAGTGCAAAACAAAATGAGCGGGTGTGAAGACTGCATTGCTGTTAACCGCATATTATACCCATTCCCATCCGTGTGGGATTTTCTGTATATTTTCAGAGTAATTCTCTGTGTCAGGGAACTCAGATACTTCAAATAGTCGCTTGGTAGCACAGAACTTGAATATTGTTGAAAAAGAGACCTGCTGTCTAAGCATTTTATCTTGCACTCATCAGGACAGGCACAATAATGCCAAATTTCAAAGGGAGCAACAATTTATACTGCATGAGAAAAGTGGGGTGCTGATTGGTTGCTGTGATGGGATTTGAACTCATGTTTCTGGATCATTAGTTCAGGCCTCTGGATTACTATCCAGTAATGGATATACTCATCCTTAACGACATGTTAATATTACCCTGCCCCTGCCCATCACCCAGCCTCACTGAGCTGATGTGTTTCCAGCATATGCATTTGTTTTATTAAATAAAAACAGATTCTTGTTGTGGTGTGAGCTGTCTACCTGAAGCATCCACTCGAATCATGACCCCTAAAAAAGAATGAAAGACTTACATTTATGTAGCACATTTTACACCCTCAGGATGTCCCAAAAGCTTCACAGACAATGAGGTACTTTTGAAGTGTAGTCACTGTTGTAATGTTGGAAACACGGTATCAAATTTTCACACAGCAAGATCACATCAACAGCAATATAATGATCAGAAAATTGGTTCTAATGACGTTAGTTGAGGAATAAATATGAGGTAGAAATCCAATGCTTTCTGCATCTGAGAGGGTAGACTGGGTCTAGGTTTAATGTCTGCCATTAGAACAACAGCACATCCTACATGTAGCACACCCACAGTACTGCGGTGGAGTGCTGGCCTGGATAATGGGCTCAGACCTCTTGAGTACGACCTGGACTCATGCCTTGCTGGCAAGAGTTTCAACCATGGATTGATTTTGGATCAACATTGGAGAATCAATGCAGATTGACAGGATATGTTTCCTTTCTTTGTCTGCTTCAGTTTGCATTGGTCAGCGAATGGAGCTGCCGAGGAAGTACAGTGTACAGACTGACAACAAGTCCAGCCGTGAGCTACAGGTAACCACGATGTTGTTCAGCACTCAGACAACCTCAGCCCAAACCCAGGCACAGATCCTGGAGAAACTGGTGAAGAGAAGCAGAAATCGGCGCAGCCCGGCGAAGAACAGAAAGGTCAGCAATACTTCACCGTTGTCACTCAGACAGTACTTACTCAATCGCAGATACACACGAATGACAGTGTGAGTGACCCGTGTTTCTGGCCAGTGTGTGTAATCATGTGTCCCCCGCCTGTGTGTGTACTCACCATGTTCCCAGTCAGTGTGTGTACTCACCGTGTTCACAGTCAGTGTGTGTACTCACCGTGTTCACAGTCAGTGTGTGTACTCACCGTGTTCACAGTCAGTGTGTGTACTCACCGTGTTCACAGTGTGTGGTCACTGTGTTCCCAGTCAGTGTGTGTACTCACTGTGTTCCCAGTCAGTGTGTGTGGTCACTGTGTTCCCAGTCAGTGTGTGTACTCACGGTGTTCCCAGTCAGTGTGTGTACTCACTGTGTTCCCAGTCAGTGTGTGTACTCACTGTGTTCCCAGTCAGTGTGTGTACTCACTGTGTTCCCAGTCAGTGTGTGTACTCACTGTGTTCCCAGTCAGTGTGTGTACTCACTGTGTTCCCAGTCAGTGTGTGTACTCACTGTGTTCCCAGTCAGTGTGTGTACTCACTGTGTTCCCAGTCAGTGTGTGTACTCACCGTGTTCCCAGTCAGTGTGTGTACTCACCGTGTTCACAGTCAGTGTGTGTACTCACCGTGTTCACAGTCAGTGTGTGTACTCACCGTGTTCCCAGTCAGTGTGTGTACTCACCGTGTTCACAGTCAGTGTGTGTGGTCACCGTGTTCCCAGTCAGTGTGTGTACTCACTGTGTTCACAGTCAGTGTGTGTGGTCACTGTGTTCCCATTCAGTGTGTGTACTCACTGTGTTCCCAGTCAGTGTGTGTACTCACGGTGTTCCCAGTCAGTGTGTGTACTCACGGTGTTCCCAGTCAGTGTGTGTACTCACTGTGTTCCCAGTCAGTGTGTGGTCACCGTGTTCCCAGTCAGTAAGTGTACTCGCTGTGTTCCCAGTCAGTGTGTGGTCACAGTGTTCCCAGTCAGTGTGTGTACTCACCGTGTTCCCAGTCAGTGTGTGGTCACTGTGTTCCCAGTCAGTGTGTGTACTCACTGTGTTCCCAGTCAGTGTGTGGTCACTGTGTTCCCAGTCAGTGTGTGTACTCACTGTGTTCCCAGTCAGTGTGTGTACTCACTGTGTTCCCAGTCAGTGTGTGGTCACTGTGTTCCCAGTCAGTAAGTGTACTCACCGTGTTCACAGTCAGTAAGTGTAATCACCGTGTTCACAGTCAGTGTGTGTACTCACTGTGTTCCCAGTCAGTGTGTGTACTCACTGTGTTCCCAGTCAGTGTGTGTACTCACTGTGTTCCCAGTCAGTGTGTGTACTCACTGTGTTACCAGTCAATGTGTGTACTCACCGTGTTCCCAGTCAATGTGTGTCCTCGTTATGTTCCCAGTCAGTGTGTGCACTCACCGTGTTCCCAGTCAGTGTGTGTACTCACCGTATTCCCAGTCAGTGTGTGTCCTCATTATGTTCCCAGTCAGTGTGTGTCCTCATTATGTTCCCAGTCAGTGTGTGCACTCACTGTGTTCCCAGTCAGTGTGTGCACTCACTGTGTTCCCAGTCAGTGTGTGCACTCACTGTGTTCCCAGTCAGTGTGTGTACTCACCGTATTCCCAGTCAGTGTGTGTCCTCGTTATGTTCCCAGTCAGTGTGTGTCCTCATTGTGTTCCCAGTCAGTGTGTGCACTCACTGTGTTCCCAGTCAGTGTGTGCACTCACTGTGTTCCCAGTCAGTGTGTGCACTCACTGTGTTCCCAGTCAGTGTGTGCACTCACTGTGTTCCCAGTCAGTGTGTGTACTCACTGTGTTCACAGTCAGTGTGTGTGGTCACTGTGTTCCCATTCAGTGTGTGTACTCACTGTGTTCCCAGTCAGTGTGTGTACTCACGGTGTTCCCAGTCAGTGTGTGTACTCACGGTGTTCCCAGTCAGTGTGTGTACTCACTGTGTTCCCAGTCAGTGTGTGGTCACCGTGTTCCCAGTCAGTAAGTGTACTCGCTGTGTTCCCAGTCAGTGTGTGGTCACAGTGTTCCCAGTCAGTGTGTGTACTCACCGTGTTCCCAGTCAGTGTGTGGTCACTGTGTTCCCAGTCAGTGTGTGTACTCACTGTGTTCCCAGTCAGTGTGTGGTCACTGTGTTCCCAGTCAGTGTGTGTACTCACTGTGTTCACAGTCAGTGTGTGTACTCACTGTGTTCCCAGTCAGTGTGTGTACTCACCGTGTTCACAGTCAGTGTGTGTACTCACCGTGTTCCCAGTCAGTGTGTGTACTCACTGTGTTCCCAGTCAGTGTGTGGTCACTGTGTTCCCAGTCAGTAAGTGTACTCACCGTGTTCACAGTCAGTAAGTGTAATCACCGTGTTCACAGTCAGTGTGTGTACTCACTGTGTTCCCAGTCAGTGTGTGTACTCACTGTGTTCCCAGTCAGTGTGTGTACTCACTGTGTTCCCAGTCAGTGTGTGTACTCACTGTGTTACCAGTCAATGTGTGTACTCACCGTGTTCCCAGTCAATGTGTGTCCTCGTTATGTTCCCAGTCAGTGTGTGCACTCACCGTGTTCCCAGTCAGTGTGTGTACTCACCGTATTCCCAGTCAGTGTGTGTCCTCATTATGTTCCCAGTCAGTGTGTGTCCTCATTATGTTCCCAGTCAGTGTGTGCACTCACTGTGTTCCCAGTCAGTGTGTGCACTCACTGTGTTCCCAGTCAGTGTGTGCACTCACTGTGTTCCCAGTCAGTGTGTGTACTCACCGTATTCCCAGTCAGTGTGTGTCCTCGTTATGTTCCCAGTCAGTGTGTGTCCTCATTGTGTTCCCAGTCAGTGTGTGCACTCACTGTGTTCCCAGTCAGTGTGTGCACTCACTGTGTTCCCAGTCAGTGTGTGCACTCACTGTGTTCCCAGTCAGTGTGTGTACTCACTGTGTTCCCAGCCAATGTCTGTATCCACTGTGAGCCCTGCCATTGTGTGTATTCATTGTATTCCCAGTCAGTGTGTGCACTCACTGTGTTCCCAGTCAGTGTGTGCACTCACTGTGTTCCCAGTCAGTGTGTGCACTCACTGTGTTCCCAGTCAGTGTGTGCACTCACTGTGTTCCCAGTCAGTGTGTGCACTCACTGTGTTCCCAGTCAGTGTGTGCACTCACTGTGTTCCCAGTCAGTGTGTGCACTCACTGTGTTACCAGTCAGTGTGTGCACTCACTGTGTTACCAGTCAGTGTGTGCACTCACTGTCTTCCCAGTCAGTGTGTGCACTCACCGTGTTCCCAGTCAGTGTGTGCACTCACTGTGTTCCCAGTCAGTGTGTGCACTCACTGTGTTCCCAGTCAGTGTGTGCACTCACTGTGTTCCCAGTCAGTGTGTGCACTCACTGTGTTCCCAGTCAGTGTGTGCACTCACTGTGTTACCAGTCAGTGTGTGCACTCACTGTGTTACCAGTCAGTGTGTGCACTCACTGTCTTCCCAGTCAGTGTGTGCACTCACCGTGTTCCCAGTCAGTGTGTGTACTCACCGTGTTCCCAGTCAGTGTGTGTACTCACCGTCTTCCCAGTCAGTGTGTGTCCTCGTTATGTTCCCAGTCAGTGTGTGGTCACTGTGTTCCCAGTCAGTGTGTGTACTCACTGTGTTCCCAGTCAGTGTGTGGTCACTGTGTTCCCAGTCAGTGTGTGTACTCACTGTGTTCACAGTCAGTGTGTGTACTCACTGTGTTCCCAGTCAGTGTGTGTACTCACCGTGTTCACAGTCAGTGTGTGTACTCACCGTGTTCCCAGTCAGTGTGTGTACTCACTGTGTTCCCAGTCAGTGTGTGGTCACTGTGTTCCCAGTCAGTGTGTGGTCACTGTGTTCCCAGTCAGTAAGTGTACTCACCGTGTTCACAGTCAGTAAGTGTAATCACCGTGTTCCCAGTCAGTGTGTGTACTCACTGTGTTCCCAGTCAGTGTGTGTACTCAGTGTTCCCAGTCAGTGTGTGTACTCACTGTGTTCCCAGTCAGTGTGTGTACTCACTGTGTTCCCAGTCAATGTGTGTACTCACCGTGTTCCCAGTCAATGTGTGTCCTCGTTATGTTCCCAGTCAGTGTGTGCACTCACCGTGTTCCCAGTCAGTGTGTGTACTCACCGTGTTCCCAGTCAGTGTGTGTACTCACCGTATTCCCAGTCAGTGTGTGTCCTCATTATGTTCCCAGTCAGTGTGTGTCCTCATTATGTTCCCAGTCAGTGTGTGCACTCACTGTGTTCCCAGTCAGTGTGTGCACTCACTGTGTTCCCAGTCAGTGTGTGCACTCACTGTGTTCCCAGTCAGTGTGTGCACTCACTGTGTTCCCAGTCAGTGTGTGCACTCACTGTGTTCCCAGTCAGTGTGTGCACTCACTGTGTTCCCAGTCAGTGTGTGTACTCACCATATTCCCAGTCAGTGTGTGTCCTCGTTATGTTCCCAGTCAGTGTGTGTCCTCATTGTGTTCCCAGTCAGTGTGTGCACTCACTGTGTTCCCAGTCAGTGTGTGCACTCACTGTGTTCCCAGTCAGTGTGTGCACTCACTGTGTTCCCAGTCAGTGTGTGCACTCACTGTGTTCCCAGTCAGTGTGTGTACTCACCGTGTTCCCAGTCAGTGTGTGTCCTCGTTATGTTCCCAGTCAGTGTGTGTCATCATTGTGTTCCCAGTCAGTGTGTGCACTCACTGTGTTCCCAGTCAGTGTGTGCACTCACTGTGTTCCCAGTCAGTGTGTGCACTCACTGTGTTCCCAGTCAGTGTGTGTACTCACTGTGTTCCCAGCCAATGTCTGTATCCACTGTGAGCCCTGCCATTGTGTGTATTCATTGTATTCCCAGTCAGTGTGTGTCCTCGTTATGTTCTCAGTCAGTGTGTGTACTCACTGTGTTCCCAGTCAGTGTGTGCAGTCACTGTGTTCCCAGTCAGTGTGTGTACTCACTGTGTTTCCAGTCAGTGTGTGTACTCACTGTGTTCCCAGTCAGTGTGTGCACTCACTGTGTTCCCAGTCAGTGTGTGCACTCACTGTGTTCCCAGTCAGTGTGTGCACTCACTGTGTTCCCAGTCAGTGTGTGCACTCACTGTGTTCCCAGTCAGTGTGTGCACTCACTGTCTTCCCAGTCTGTGTGTGCACTCACTGTCTTCCCAGTCAGTGTGTGTACTCACCGTGTTCCCAGTCAGTGTGTGTACTCACCGTCTTCCCAGTCAGTGTGTGTCCTCGTTATGTTCCCAGTCAGTGTGTGCACTCACTGTCTTCCCAGTCAGTGTGTGTACTCACTGTCTTCCCAGTCAGTGTGTGTCCTCGTTATGTTCCCAGCCAGTGTGTGTACTCACGATACTCCCAGTCAATGTGTGTATTCACTGGGAGCCCTGCGATTGTTTGTACTCAAATAGCAACGAACAGTACAGCACAGGAACAGGCCATTCAGCCCTCCAAGCCTGCGCTGATCTTGATGTCTGCCTAAATTAACACCTTCTGCACTTCCGGGGACCGTATCCCTCTTTTCCCATCCTATTCATGTATTTGTCAAGATGCCTCTTAAACGTCGCTATCGTACCTGCTTCCACCACCTCCCCCGGCAGCAAGTTCCAGGCACTTACCACCCTCTGTGTAAAGAATTTGCCTCACACATCCCCTCTAAACTTTGCCCCTCTCACCTTAAACCTATGTCGCCTAGTAACTGACTCTTCCACCCTGGGAAAAAGCTTCTGACTATCCACTCTGTCCATGCCACTCATAACTTTGTAAACCTCTATCATGTCGCCCCTCCACCTCCGTCGTTCCAGTGAAAACAATCTGAGTTTTTCCAACCTCTCCTCATAGCTAATGCCCTCCAGTCCAGGCAACATCCTGGTAAACCTTTTCTGTACCCTCTCCAAAGCCTCCACGTCCTTCTGGTAGTGTGGCGACCAGAATTGCACACAATATTAAGTGTGGCCTGACTAAAGTTCTGTACAGCTGCAGCATGACTTGCCAATTTTTATACTCTGTGCCCCGACCGATGAAGGCAAGCATGCCGTATGCCTTCTTGACTACCTTATCCACCTGCGTTGCCACTTTCAGTGACCTGTGGACCTGTACGCCCAGATCTCTCTGCCTGTCAATACTCCTAAGGGTTCTGCCATTTACTGTATACATCCCACCTGCATTAGACCTTCCAAAATGCATTACCTCACATTTGTCCGGATTAAGCTCCATCTGCCATTTCTCCGCCCAAGTCTCCAACCGATCTATATCCTGCTGTATCCTCTGACAATCCTCATCATTATCCGCAACTCCACCAACCTTTCTGTCGTCCGCAAACTTACTAATCAGACCAGCTACATTTTCCTCCAAATCATTTATATATACTACAAAGAGCAAAGGTCCCAGCACAGATCCCTGAGGAACACCACTAGTCACATCCCTCCATTCTGAAAAGCACCCTTCCACTGCTACCCTCTGTCTTCTGTATCCATCTTGCCAGTTCTGTATCCATCTTGCCAGCTCACCTCTGATCCTGTGTGACTTCACCTTTTGTACCAGTCTGCCATGAGGAACCTGGTCAAAGGCTTTACTGAAGTCCATATAGATAACATCCACTGCCCTTCCTTCATCAATCATCTTTGTCACTTCCTCAAAAAACTCAATCAAATTAGTGAGACACAACCTCCCCTTCACAAAACCATGCTGCCTCTCACTAATAAGTTCGTTTGTTTCCAAATGAGAGTAAATCCTGTCCCGAAGAATCCTCTCTAATCATTTCCCTACCTCTGACGTAAGGCTCACCGGCCTATAATTTCCTGGATTCTCCTTACTACCCTTCTTAAACAAAGGAACAACATTGGCTATTCTCCAGTTCTCTGGGACCTCACCTGCAGCCAATGAGGATGCAAAGATTTATTCCCTTGCCTCCCTCATTATTCTGGGGTAGATCCCATCAGGCCCTGGGGACTTATCTACCTTAATGCTCTGCAAGACACCCAACACCTCCTCCTTTTTGATAATGAGATGACTGAGACTATCTACACTCCCTTTCCTAGGCTCATCATCCACCAAGTCCTTCTCTTTGGTGAATACTGATGCAAAGTACTCATTTAGCACCTCGCCCATTTCCTCTGTCTCCATGCATAGATTCCCATCTCTGTCCTTGAGTGGGCCAACCCTTTCCCTGGCTACCCTCTTGCTCTTTATATATGTATAAAAAGCCTTGGGATTTTCCTTAATCCTGTTTGCCAATGACTTTTCATGACCCCTTTTTGCCTTCCTGACTCCTTGCTTAAGTTCCTTCCTGCTGTCTTTATATTCCTCAAGGGATTCGTCTGTTCCTCGCCTTCCAGCCCTTACAATTGCTTCCTTTTTCTTTTTGACTAGGCTCACATTATCCCGCGTTATCCAAGGTTCCCTAAACTTGCCAAACTTATCCTTCTTCCTCACAGGAACATGCTGGTCCTGGATTCTAATCAACTGACGTTTGAAAGACTCCCACATGTCAGATGTTGATTTACCCTCAAACAGCAGCCCCCAATCTAAATTCTTCAGTTCCTGCCTAATATTGTTATCATTAGCCTTCCCCCAATTTAGCACCTTCTCCCGAGGACTACTCTTATGCTTATCCACAAGTACCTTAAAACTTATGGAATTATGGTCACTGTTCCCGAAATGCACCCCTACTGAAACTTCGACCACCTGGCCGGGCTCATTCCCCAATACCAGGTCCAGTACGGCCCCATCCCTAGTTGGACTATCTACATACTGTTTCAAGAAGCCCTCCTGGATGCTCCTTACAAATTCTGCCCCATCCAAGCCCCTAGCACTAAGTGAGTCCCAGTCAATATAGGGGAAGTAAAAATCACCCACCACTACAACTCTGTTACCTTTCCATCTTTCCAAAATCTGTCTACATATCTGCTCCTCTCCCTCCCGCTGGCTGTTGGGAGGCTTGTAGAAAACCCCCAACATCGTGACTGCACCCTTCCTATTCCTGAGTTCCACCCATATTTCCTCGCTGCATGACCCCTCTGAGGTATCCTCCCGCAGTACAGCTGTGATAGTCTCCTTAACCAGTAATGCAACTCCCCCACCCCTTTTACATTCCCCTCTATCCCACCTGAAGCTTCTAAATCCTGGAACATTTAGCTGCCAATCCTGTCCTTCCCTCAACCAAGTCTTTGTAATAGCAACATCATATTTCCAAGTACTAATCCACGCTCTAAGTTCATCTGCCTTACTCATTGTGTTAACAGTCAATGTGTGTCCTCGCTATGTTCCCAGTCAGTGTCTGTTCTCACTGCATTCCCAGTTGGGGTACACTCACTGTGTTCCCAGTCAGTCTGTGTCCTCACTGTGTTCCCAACTAGTGTGTGTCCTCGCTATGTTCCCAAGCAGTGTATGTAATCACTGTGTTCCCAGTTGGTGTACACTCACTGTGTTACCATCAGTGTCTATAGTCACTATATATGCAGTCAGTGTGTGTATTTCCTGTGCTCCTAGACAGTGTGTATCCTAACTGTGTTCCCAGTTAGTGTGTGTACTCACTGTGTTCTCAATCAATGTATATATTCACTGTCCCTATGCATTTCCTTGTGTGTCTGTCAGGTGATTGTATTTTTGGATGACCTGAACATGCCAGCAGTCGAGCAGTATGGAGCACAGCCTCCACTTGAGCTGATCCGACAGTTCCTGGACCAGGGAGGGTTTTTCGACATTAAGAAGCTGAAATGGTTGGTATGTACATGCTTTGTTTTCCTGATGATCTGTTGCATAAAGTTCATGTACAATGCAGATATTTATAAAAGGAGACAGCAAAGAAGGAAGCTCTTCGATCCTTCAGTCCTGTGCCAGTAGTTTGAAAGAGCAATGGGACCCACTGCCACCCACTCTTTCCCCAGAGTCCTGCCGGTTTTTGTTTTCAAGTATTTGTGCAATTCTCTTTTGAATGTTGTGAATGAATCAGTTTCCATCACACTTTCAGACAGTGCAGTCCAGATCACATCTTGCTGTGTGAACAACATTCTCCTCATCAACCGTCTGTTTCTTTTTCCAACAACCTTAAACTTGTGTCCTCTGGTTATCAATCCACTGACCATTGGAAACTGTTTCTTCCTTTTTATTATATCGACTCTCTTTCTTAGAAACCCAGATCTAAGGAGAATAATTCCAGTCTCTCCATATAAATGAAACTTATCAGCTCAGGAGCATACTAGCCTTGGTTCTCAGTTCTTCTCTGTCCAGCGCCAGGTCTCAGTATTGGTCTCTGGTCTCTGGTCTCGGTTCTCGGTTTTGGGTCTTGTGTCTCGATCCCGGGTCACTGCTCTTGGTCTCGGGTCTCGGTCTCGGGAGTTGGGTCTCGATCTCGGGTCACTGCTCTTGGGTCTCGGTCTCTGGTCTAGGGTCTCGGTCTTGGCTCTCGATCTCGGGTCACTGCTCTCGGTCTCAGGTCTCGGTCTTGGGTCTCGATCGCGTGTCACTGCTCTCAGGTCTCGGGTCACTGCTCTCGGTCTCGGATCTTGGAACTCGGGTCTCCATCTTGGGTCTTGGGTCTCGATCTCAGGTCACTGCTCTCGGTCTCGGATCTTGGGACTCGGATCTCCATCTTGGGTCTTGGGTCTTGATCTCGGGTCACTGCTCTTGGTCTCGGATCTTGGGTCTTGGGTCTCCGTCTTGGGTCTTGATCTCGGGTCTCTGCCCTGGGGTCTCAGTTTTGGGTCTAGTGTCTCGATCTCGGGTCACTGCTCTCGGGACTCGGTCTTGGGTCTTGTGTCTCGGTGGTGGATCTTGTGTCTCGATCTCGGGTCACTGCTCTCGGGTCTTGGTCTTGGGTGTTGGGTCTCGATCTCGGGTCACTGCTCTCAGTCTCAGGTCTCGGTCATGGGTCTTGGGTCTCGATCTCGGGTCACTGCTCTTGGTCTCGGGTCTTGGTCTTAGGTCTCGATCTCGGGTCACTGCTCTCGGGTCTCGGTCTCAGGTCTCGGTCTTGGGTCTTGGGTCTCGATTTCGGGTCACTGCTCTCGGGTCTCGGTCTCGGTCTCAGGTCTCGGTCTTGGGTCTCGATCTCGGGTCACTGCTCTCGGTCTCGGTCTCAGGTCTCGGTCTCAGGTCACGGTCTCAGGTCTTGGGTCTTGATCTCGGGTCACTGTTCTCGGTCTTGGGTTTCGGTCTTGGGTCTCGGTCTTGGGTCTTGTGTCTCGATCTCGGGTCACTGTTCTCGGTCTCGGGTCTCGGTCTTGGGTCTTGTGTCTCGATCTCGGGTCACTGCTCGTTCTCGGATCTTGGGTCTCGGGTCTCAGTCTTGGGTCTTGTGTCTCGATCTCGGGTCACTGCTCTCGGGTCTCGGGTTTTGGTCTTGGGTGTTGGATCTTGATCTCGGGTCACTGCTCTCAGTCTCATGTCTCGGTCTTGGGTCTTGGGTCTCGATCTCGGGTCACTGCTCTCAGGTCTCGGGTCTCGGTCTTGGGTCTTGTGTCTCGATCTCGGGTCACTGCTCTCGGGTCTCGGGTCTTGGTCTTGGGTCTTGGGTCTCGATCTCGGGTCACTGCTCTGGGGACTCGGTCTTGGGTCTTGTGTCTCTGTCTTGGGTCACTGCTCTCGGTCTCGGGTCTCGGTCTTGGGTGTTGGGTCTCCATCTCGGGTCACTGCTCTTGGGTCTCGGGTCTCGGTCTTGGGTCTCGATCTCGGGTCACTGCTTTCAGTCTCGGTCTCGGTCTCGGGTCTCGGTCTTGGGTCACTGCTTTCAGTCTCGGGTCTCGGTCTTGGGTCACTGCTTTCAGTCTTGGGTCTCGGTCTTGGGTCTCGGTCTTGGGTCTCGGTCTTGGGTCTCGGTCTTGGGTCTCGGTCTTGGGTCTCGGTCTTGGGTCTTGTGTCTCGATCTCGGGTCACTGCTCTCGGGTCTCGGGTCTTGGTCTTGGGTGTTGGATCTCGATCTCGGGTCACTGCTCTCAGTCTCATGTCTCGGTCTTGGGTCTTGGGTCTCGATCTCGGGTCACTGCTCTCAGGTCTCGGGTCTCGGTCTTGGGTCTTGTGTCTCGATCTCGGGTCACTGCTCTCGGGTCTTGGTCTTGGGTCTTGGGTCTCGATCTCGGGTCACTGCTCTGGGGACTCGGTCTTGGGTCTTGTTTCTCTGTCTTGGGTCACTGCTCTCGGTCTCGGGTCTCGGTCATGGGTCTTGGGTCTCGATCTCGGGTCACTGCTCTTGGTCTCGGGTCTTGGTCTTAGGTCTCGATCTCGGGTCACTGCTCTCGGGTCTCGGTCTCAGGTCTCGGTCTTGGGTCTTGGGTCTCGATTTCGGGTCACTGCTCTCGGGTCTCGGTCTCGGTCTCAGGTCTCGGTCTTGGGTCTCGATCTCGGGTCACTGCTCTCGGTCTCGGTCTCAGGTCTCGGTCTCAGGTCTCGGTCTCAGGTCTTGGGTCTTGATCTCGGGTCACTGTTCTCGGTCTTGGGTTTCGGTCTTGGGTCTCGGTCTTGGGTCTTGTGTCTCGATCTCGGGTCACTGTTCTCGGTCTCGGGTCTCGGTCTTGGGTCTTGTGTCTCGATCTCGGGTCACTGCTCGTTCTCGGATCTTGGGTCTCGGGTCTCAGTCTTGGGTCTTGTGTCTCGATCTCGGGTCACTGCTCTCGGGTCTCGGGTTTTGGTCTTGGGTGTTGGATCTTGATCTCGGGTCACTGCTCTCAGTCTCATGTCTCGGTCTTGGGTCTTGGGTCTCGATCTCGGGTCACTGCTCTCAGGTCTCGGGTCTCGGTCTTGGGTCTTGTGTCTCGATCTCGGGTCACTGCTCTCGGGTCTCGGGTCTTGGTCTTGGGTCTTGGGTCTCGATCTCGGGTCACTGCTCTGGGGACTCGGTCTTGGGTCTTGTGTCTCTGTCTTGGGTCACTGCTCTCGGTCTCGGGTCTCGGTCTTGGGTGTTGGGTCTCCATCTCGGGTCACTGCTCTTGGGTCTCGGGTCTCGGTCTTGGGTCTCGATCTCGGGTCACTGCTTTCAGTCTCGGTCTCGGTCTCGGGTCTCGGTCTTGGGTCACTGCTTTCAGTCTCGGGTCTCGGTCTTGGGTCACTGCTTTCAGTCTTGGGTCTCGGTCTTGGGTCTCGGTCTTGGGTCTCGGTCTTGGGTCTCGGTCTTGGGTCTCGGTCTTGGGTCTCGGTCTTGGGTCTCGGTCTTGGGTCTCGGTCTTGGGTCTTGTGTCTCGATCTCGGGTCACTGCTCTCGGGTCTCGGGTCTTGGTCTTGGGTGTTGGATCTCGATCTCGGGTCACTGCTCTCAGTCTCATGTCTCGGTCTTGGGTCTTGGGTCTCGATCCCGGGTCACTGCTCTCAGGTCTCGGGTCTCGGTCTTGGGTCTTGTGTCTCGATCTCGGGTCACTGCTCTCGGGTCTTGGTCTTGGGTCTTGGGTCTCGATCTCGGGTCACTGCTCTGGGGACTCGGTCTTGGGTCTTGTTTCTCTGTCTTGGGTCACTGCTCTCGGTCTCGGGTCTCGGTCTCGGGTGTTGGGTCTCCATCTCGGGTCACTGCTCTTGGGTCTCGGGTCTCGGGATGGGTCTCGATCTCGGGTCACTGCTCTCGGTCTCGGGTCTCGGTCTCGGTCTTGGGTCACTGCTTTCGGTCTCGGTCTCAGTCTCAGGTCTCGGTCTTGGGTCTCGATCTTGGGTCACTGCTCTCGGTCTCGGGTCTCGGTCTCGGGTCTCGGTCTTGGGTCACTGCTCTCGGGTCTCGGGTCTTGGTCTTGGGTGTTGGATCTCAATCTCGGGTCACTGCTCTCGGGTCTCGGGTCTTGGTCTTGGGTCTCGATCTCGGGTCACTGCTCTGGGGAGTCGGTCTTGGGTCTTGTGTCTCTGTCTTGGGTCACTGCTCTCGGT
Organism: Heterodontus francisci; assembly: GCF_036365525.1. NCBI lineage: Eukaryota > Metazoa > Chordata > Chondrichthyes > Heterodontiformes > Heterodontidae > Heterodontus > Heterodontus francisci. Next base: position 195,339,383 of record NC_090373.1, read on the forward strand.
CTCGGGTCTCAGTCTCGGGTGTTGGGTCTCCATCTCGGGTCACTGCTCTTGGGTCTCGGTCTTGGGTCTCGATCTCGGGTCACTGCTCTCGGTCTCGGGTCTCGGTCTCGGTCTCGGTCTCAGGTCTCGATCTTGGGTCACTGCTCTTGGTCTCGGGTCTCGGTCTCAGGTCTCGGTCTTGGGTCTTGGGTCTTGATCTCGGGTCACTGTTCTCGGTCTCGGGTCTCGGTCTTGGGTCTCGGTCTTGGGTCTCGATCTCGGGTCTATGCTCTCGGGTCTCGGGTCTCGGTCTTGGGTCTTGTGTCTCGATCTCGGGTCACTGCTCTGGGGACTCGGTCTTGGGTCTTGGGTCTCGATCTTGGGTCACTGCTCTGGGGACTCGGTCTTGGGTCTTGTGTCTTTGTCTTGGGTCACTGCTCTCAGGTCTCGGGTCTATGCTCTCGGGTCTCTGTCTTGGGTCTTGTGTCTCAATCTCGGGTCACTGCTCTCGGGTCTCGGGTCTTGGTCTTGGTCTTGGGTCTTGGGTCTCGATCTCGGGTCACTGCTCCCGGGTCTCGGGTCCCTGCTCTCGGGTCTCGGTCTTGGGTCTTGTGTCTCGATCTTGGGTCACTGCTCTCGGGTCTCGGGTCTTGGTCTTGGGTCTTGTGTCTCGATCTCGGGTCGCTGCTCTCAGTCTCAGGTCTTGGTCTTGGGTCTTGGGTCTCGATCTCGGGTCCCTGCTCTCGGTCCCGGGTCTTGGTCTTGGGTCTTGGGTCTCGATCTTGGGTCACTGCTCTCGGTCTCGGTCTTGGGTCTCGATCTTGGGTCACTGCTCTCGGTCTCGGGTCTCGGTCTCGGGTCTCGGTCTTGGGTCACTGCTCTCGGGTCTCGGGTCTTGGTCTTGGGTGTTGGATCTCAATCTCGGGTCACTGCTCTCGGGTCTCGGGTCTTGGTCTTGGGTCTCGATCTCGGGTCACTGCTCTGGGGAGTCGGTCTTGGGTCTTGTGTCTCTGTCTTGGGTCACTGCTCTCGGTCTCGGGTCTCAGTCTCGGGTGTTGGGTCTCCATCTCGGGTCACTGCTCTTGGGTCTCGGTCTTGGGTCTCGATCTCGGGTCACTGCTCTCGGTCTCGGGTCTCGGTCTCGGTCTCGGTCTCAGGTCTCGATCTTGGGTCACTGCTCTTGGTCTCGGGTCTCGGTCTCAGGTCTCGGTCTTGGGTCTTGGGTCTTGATCTCGGGTCACTGTTCTCGGTCTCGGGTCTCGGTCTTGGGTCTCGATCTCGGGTCTATGCTCTCGGGTCTCGGGTCTTGTGTCTCGATCTCGGGTCACTGCTCTGGGGACTCGGTCTTGGGTCTTGGGTCTCGATCTTGGGTCACTGCTCTGGGGACTCGGTCTTGGGTCTTGTGTCTTTGTCTTGGGTCACTGCTCTCAGGTCTCGGGTCTATGCTCTCGGGTCTCTGTCTTGGGTCTTGTGTCTCAATCTCGGGTCACTGCTCTCGGGTCTCGGGTCTTGGTCTTGGTCTTGGGTCTTGGGTCTCGATCTCGGGTCACTGCTCCCGGGTCTCGGGTCCCTGCTCTCGGGTCTCGGTCTTGGGTCTTGTGTCTCGATCTTGGGTCACTGCTCTCGGGTCTCGGGTCTTGGTCTTGGGTCTTGTGTCTCGATCTCGGGTCGCTGCTCTCAGTCTCAGGTCTTGGTCTTGGGTCTTGGGTCTCGATCTCGGGTCCCTGCTCTCGGTCCCGGGTCTTGGTCTTGGGTCTTGGGTCTCGATCTTGGGTCACTGCTCTCGGTCTCGGTCTTGGGTCTCGATCTCGGGTCACTGCTCTCGGTCTCGGGTCTCGGTCTCAGGTCTCGGTCTTGGGTATTGGGTCTCGATCTCGGGTCACTGCTTTCGATCTCGGGTCTCGGTCTCAGGTCTCGGTCTTGGGTATTGGGTCTCGATCTCGGGTCACTGCTTTCGATCTCGGGTCTCGGTCTCGGTCTCAGTCTTGGGTCTTGGGTCTCGATCTCGGGTCACTGCTCTCGGTCTCGGGTCTCGGTCTTGGGTCTCGAGTCTCGGTGTTGGGTCTCGGTGTTGGGTCTTGTGTCTCGATCTCGGGTCACTGCTCGTTCTCGGATCTTGGGTCTCGGTTCTCAGTCTTGGGTCTTGTGTCTCGATCTCGTGTCACTGCTCTTGGGTCTCGGTCTTGGGTCTTGTGACTCGATCGCGGGTCTCTACTCTTGAGTCTCGGTCTTGGGTCTTGTGTCGTGTCTCTATCTTGGGTCACTGCTCTCGGGTCTCGGTCTTGGGTCTTGTGTCTCGATCTTGGGTCACTGCTCTCGGGTCTCGGTCTTGGGTCTTGTATCTTGTGTCTCTATCTCGGGTCACTGCTCTCAGGTCTCGGGTCGCTGCTCTTGGGTTTCGGTCTTGGGTCTTGTGTCTCGATCTCGGGTCACTGCTCTCGGTCTCGCGTCTTGGTCTTGGGTCTTGGGTCTCGATCTCGGGTCACTGCTCTCGGTCTCGCGTCTTGGTCTTGGGTCTTGGGTCTCGATCTCGGATCACTGCTCTCGGTCTCGCGTCTTGGTCTTGGGTCTTGGGTCTCGATCTCGGATCACTGCTCTCGGTCTCGGGTCCTGGTCTTGGGTCTCTGCTCCCGGGTCTCGGGTCTCGGTCTTGGGTCTCTGCTCTCGGGTCTTGGCTGTCGGTGTTGTGCCTCGGTCTCGGGTCTCGTTCTAGGATCTCGGTCTCGGTCTCAGACCTTAGGTCTCGGGACTCGTTCTTGGGTTTCGGGCGTCAAGTCTCAGGTCTAAGGTCAGTCTTGGGTCACGGGTATCAGTCTCAGGTCTCAGTGTTGGTTCTCAGTTCTCCGGCCTCAGGTCTCGAACTTTTGGTCTCGAGCCTCGGGTCTCAGGCATCGGATCTTGGTCTTAGGTTTTGGTTCTTAGGTCTTGGCCTTGGGTCTCGGGCCTCAGATCTCAGGTCTTGGGTCTTGAGCCTTTGGCCTCCATTCTCGGGTCTCAGGCCTCAGATCTTGGGTCGCAGATCTCGGGTCTTGTGCAGCAGGAGCATGCACAAGGAGGCCTTTTGGGCCCAAGTTGGATATCTCCTTGCATATTTTACCTTCTGGTGCCCAACCCACAATAATAGTCTGAACCTGCAGATGGACGCAATTCCTTCCCACCTTACCCCTTTAGCTTGCCACTGAAGCTCCCATCAGCCTACCTGCCGCTGGGGGATGGGCAATCTGCCTCTGTAGGGAGCTCAGTGTTCTGTTCCTTTCTTCTCGGGCATGATCGTCTTGTACAGGGACAGTGAAGGCCCCATCCCTGAGAGGGCTTTCCAGGGAAACTCCCAGTGAAGACCAAGACCCTGGATGCCAGGTGTCAGCCTCATTTACAGCTGGTCACTACACTCCAGTGAGGATGGGATGGTGACAGAATGGCCTCTTTGCATTCATTCAGCATTGAGAGGGTTTCTTGTGGGCCGTAGTTTACATCCATAGTATAAGATGCTCCAGGTGTGTGACTATGTCTCACAGTATTTCTCCTGCTCCTTCCCCTCCCTGCGATGCTCAGCGTGTGGAGGACGTGACCCTAGTTGCAGCGTGTGCTCCCCCGGGTGGTGCTCGCACTGAGCTCAACCAACGACTGCTCAAACACTTCTGCATCTTCACCCTGCCTCAGCCATCTACCACATCACTGCAGCACATTTTCCAGGTAAGACGTCAGCTCAATACCAATAACCGGGCAAAGCACAGGGTTAGATACAGAGTAAAGCTCCCTCGACACTGTCCCATCAAACACTCCCAGGACAGATACAGCACGGGGTTAGATACAGAGTAAAGCTCCCTCGACACTGTCCCATCAAACACTCCCAGGACAGATACAGCACAGGGTTAGATACAGAGTAAAGCTCCCTCGACACTGTCCCATCAAACACCCCCAGGACAGATACAGCACAGGGTTAGATACAGAGTAAAGCTCCCTCGACACTGTCCCATCAAACACTCCCAAGACAGATACAGCACAGGGTTAGATACAGAGTAAAACTCCCTCTACACTGTCCCATCAAACACTCCCAGGACAGGTACAGCACGGGGTTAGATACAGAGTAAAGCTCCCTCAACACTGTCCCATCAAACACTCCCAGGACAGGTACAGCACGGGGTTAGATACAGAGTAAAGCTCCCTCGACACTGTCCCATCAAACACTCCCAGGACAGATACAGCACAGGGTTAGATACAGAGTAGCCAAAAGACTTGCAGGTTGATAGGTAAATTGGCCATTATAAATTGTCACTAATATAGGTAGGTGGTAGGGAAATGTAGGGACAGGTGGGGATGTTTGGTAGGAATATGGGATTAGTGTAGGATTAGTATAAATGGGTGGTTGATGTTCGGCACAGACTCGGTGGGCCGAAGGGCCTGTTTCAGTGCTGTATCTCTAATCTAAAATCTAATCTAAAGCTCCCTCGACACTGTCCCATCAAACACTCCCAGGACAGATACAGCACAGGGTTAGATACAGAGTAAAGCTCCTTCTACACTGTCCCATCAAACACTCCCAGGACAGGTACAGCACAGGGTTAGATACAGGGTAAAGCTCCCTCGACACTGTCCCATCAAACACTCCCAGGACAGATACAGCACAGGGTTAGATACAGAGTAAAGCTCCCTCGACACTGTCCCATCAAACACTCCCAGGACAGATACAGCACGGGGTTAGATACAGGGTAAAGCTCCCTCGACACTGTCCCATCAAACACTCCCAGGACAGATACAGCACGGGGTTAGAAACAGAATAAAGCTCCCTCTACACTGTCCCATCAAACACTCCCAGGACAGATACAGCACGGGGTTAGATACAGAGTAAAGCTCCCTCTACACTGTCCTTTCAAACACTCACAGGACAGATACAGCACGGGGTTAGATACAGGGTAAAACTCCCTCGACACTGTCCCATCAAACACTCCCAGGACAGATACAACACGGGGTTAGATACAGAGTAAAGCTCCCTCGACACTGTCCCATCAAACACCCCCAGGACAGATACAGCACGGGGTTAGATACAGAGTAAAACTCCCTCTACACTGTCCCCATCAAACACTCCCAGGACAGGTACAGCACGGGGTTAGATACAGAGTAAAACTCCCTCGACACTGTCCCATCAAACACTCCCAGGACAGATACAGCACGGGGTTAGATACAGAGTAAAGCTCCCTCGACACTGTCCCATCAAACACTCCCAGGACAGATACAGCACGGTGTTAGATACAGAGTGAAGCTCCCTCTACACTGTCCCATCAAACACTCCCAGGACAGGTACAGCACGGGGTTAGATACAGAGTAAAGCTCCCTCAACACTGTCCCATCAAACACCCCCAGGACAGATACAGCACGGGGTTAGATACAGAGTAAAACTCCCTCGACACTGTCCCATCAAACACTCCCAGGACAGATACAGCACAGGGTTAGATACAGAGTAGCCAAAAGACTTGCAGGTTGATAGGTAAATTGGCCATTATAAATTGTCACTAATATAGGTAGGTGGTAGGGAAATGTAGGGACAGGTGGGGATGTTTGGTAGGAATATGGGATTAGTGTAGGATTAGTATAAATGGGTGGTTGATGTTCGGCACAGACTCGGTGGGCCGAAGGGCCTGTTTCAGTGCTGTATCTCTAATCTAAAATCTAATCTAAAGCTCCCTCGACACTGTCCCATCAAACACTCCCAGGACAGATACAGCACAGGGTTAGATACAGAGTAAAGCTCCTTCTACACTGTCCCATCAAACACTCCCAGGACAGGTACAGCACAGGGTTAGATACAGGGTAAAGCTCCCTCGACACTGTCCCATCAAACACTCCCAGGACAGATACAGCACAGGGTTAGATACAGAGTAAAGCTCCCTCGACACTGTCCCATCAAACACTCCCAGGACAGATACAGCACGGGGTTAGATACAGGGTAAAGCTCCCTCGACACTGTCCCATCAAACACTCCCAGGACAGATACAGCACGGGGTTAGAAACAGAATAAAGCTCCCTCTACACTGTCCCATCAAACACTCCCAGGACAGATACAGCACGGGGTTAGATACAGAGTAAAGCTCCCTCTACACTGTCCTTTCAAACACTCACAGGACAGATACAGCACGGGGTTAGATACAGGGTAAAACTCCCTCGACACTGTCCCATCAAACACTCCCAGGACAGATACAACACGGGGTTAGATACAGAGTAAAGCTCCCTCGACACTGTCCCATCAAACACCCCCAGGACAGATACAGCACGGGGTTAGATACAGAGTAAAACTCCCTCTACACTGTCCCCATCAAACACTCCCAGGACAGGTACAGCACGGGGTTAGATACAGAGTAAAACTCCCTCGACACTGTCCCATCAAACACTCCCAGGACAGATACAGCACGGGGTTAGATACAGAGTAAAGCTCCCTCGACACTGTCCCATCAAACACTCCCAGGACAGATACAGCACGGTGTTAGATACAGAGTGAAGCTCCCTCTACACTGTCCCATCAAACACTCCCAGGACAGATACAACACGGGGTTAGATACAGAGTAAAGCTCCCTCGACACTGTCCCATCAAACACCCCCAGGACAGATACAGCACGGGGTTAGATACAGAGTAAAACTCCCTCTACACTGTCCCCATCAAACACTCCCAGGACAGGTACAGCACGGGGTTAGATACAGAGTAAAGCTCCCTCGACACTGTCCCATCAAACACCCCCAGGACAGATACAGCACGGGGTTAGATACAGAGTAAAACTCCCTCTACACTGTCCCATCAAACACTCCCAGGACAGATACAACACGGGGTTAGATACAGAGTAAAGCTCCCTCGACACTGTCCCATCAAACACTCCCAGGACAGATACAGCACGGGGTTAGATACAGAGTAAAACTCCCTCGACACTGTCCCATCAAACACTCCCAGGACAGATACAGCACGGGGTTAGATACAGAGTAAAGCTCCCTCGACACTGTCCCATCAAACACTCCCAGGACAGATACAGCACGGGGTTAGATACAGAGTAAAGCTCCCTCTACACTGTCCCATCAAACACTCCCAGGACAGATACAGCACTGGGTTAGATACAGAGTAAAGCTCCCTCGACACTGTCCCATCAAACACTCCCAGGACAGATACAGCACGGGGTTAGATACAGAGTAAAGCTCCCTCTACACTGTCCCATCAAACACTCCCAGGACAGATACAGCACGGGGTTAGATACAGAGTAAAGCTCCCTCGACACTGTCCCATAAAACTCTCCCAGGACAGATACAGCACGGGGTTAGATACAGAATAAAGCTCCCTCGACACTGTCCCATCAAACACTCCCAGGACAGATACAGCACGGGGTTAGATACAGAGTAAAACTCCCTCGACACTGTCCCATCAAACACTCCCAGAACAGATACAGCACGGGGTTAGATACAGAGTAAAGCTCCCTCGACACTGTCCTATCAAACACTCCCAGGACAGATACAGCACGGGGTTAGATACAGAGTAAAGCTCCCTCTACACTGTACACTGTCCCATAAAACACTCCCAGGACAGATACAGCACGGGGTTAGATACAGAGTAAAGCTCCCTCTACACTGTCCCATAAAACACTCCCAGGACAGATACAGCACGGGGTGAGATACAGAGTAAAGCTCCCTCTACACTGTCCCATCAAACACTCCCAGGACAGATACAGCACGGGGTTAGATACGGAGTAAAGCTCCCTCTACACTGTCCCATCAAACACTCCCAGGACAGATACAACACGGGGTTAGATACAGAGTAAAGCTCCCTCGACACTGTCCTATCAAACACTCCCAGGACAGATACAGCACGGGGTTAGATACAGAGTAAAGCTCCCTCGACACTGTCCCATAAAACACTCCCAGGACAGATACAGCACGGGGTTAGATACAGAGTAAATCTCCCTCGACACTGTCCCATAAAACACTCCCAGGACAGATACAGCACGGGGTGAGATACAGAGTAAAGCTCCCTCCACACTGTCCCATCAAACACTCCCAGGACAGATACAGCACGGGGTTAGATACAGAGTAAAGCTCCCTCTACACTGTCCCATCAAACACTCCCAGGATAGGTACAGCACGGGGTTAGATACAGAATAAAGCTGCCTCTACACTGTCCCATCAAACAGGGGTTAGATACAAAATAAAGCTCCCTCTACACTGTACACTGTCCCATCAAACACTCCCAGGACAGATACAGCACAGGGTTAGATACAGAATAAAGCTGCCTCTACACTGTCCCATCAAACAGGGGTTAGATACAAAATAAAGCTCCCTCTACACTGTACACTGTCCCATCAAACACTCCCAGGACAGATACAGCACAGGGTTAGATACAGAGTAAAGCTCCCTCTACACTGTCCCATCAAACACTCCCAGGACAGGGACAGCACGGGGTAAGATACAGAATAAAGCTCCCTCTACACTGTCCCATCAAACACTCCCAGGACAGATACAGCACGGGGTTAGATACAGAATAAAGCTGCCTCTACACTGTCCCCAAATACTCACAGGGCAGGTAGAGCATGGGTACTAATAACAGGCTTAGCAAATAACAGACCACTATGGGCCAATTAATGTTAAATTTGGCATGTGAGCAGTGTACCTCAGGCAATCCTGCTGGAATGTTTGTTTCTTCAGGTGCAAATCGGCTGTCATCTGGAGAGACGAAACTTCATGCCCGTTGTGCGGAAATGCCGAGAGCTGTTAGTAATGGCTGCCATTACCATTTACTACAAAATGTGTCGTCAGATGTTGCCCACTCCAGTCAAGCCCCACTATACTTTCAACATGCGGGACCTCGCTAAGGTAAGAAATTCAACTTGCTTTATCACTACATGACACTATACTGGTAAAACTCCAGCTTACTGTATCACTACATCATCCTGATGCTGGTTATTAGTCCAGCTTACTGCATTACTACATCACACTGATACTGTTAATACTCCAGCTTACTGCATTACTACATCACACTGATACTGTTAATACTCCAGCTTACTGTATTACTACATCACACTGATACTGGTTAATACTCCAGCTTACTGTATTACTACATCACACTGATACTGGTTAATACTCCAGCTTCCTGGATCTCTATATCATACTGATACTGTTAATACTCCAGCTTACTGTATCACTACATCATACTGATACTGGTTAATCCTCCAGCTTACTGTATCAGTACATCACATTGATACTGGTTAATACTCCAGCTTATTGTATCACTACATCACACTGATACTGGTTAATACTCCAGCTTACTGCATTACTACATCACACTGATACTGTTAATACTCCAGCTTACTGTATTACTACATCACACTGATACTGGTTAATACTCCAGCTTCCTGGATCTCTATATCATACTGATACTGTTAATACTCCAGCTTACTGTATCACTACATCATACTGATACTGGTTAATCCTCCAGCTTACTGTATCAGTACATCACATTGATACTGGTTAATACTCCAGCTTATTGTATCACTACATCACACTGATACTGTTAATACTCCAGCTTACTGTATTACTACATCACACTGATACTGGTTAATGATCCAGCTTACTGTATCACTACATCATATTGACACTGTTAATACTCCAGCATACTGTATCACTACATCACATTGATATTGGTTAATACTCCAGCTTATTGTATCAACATACTGATACTGGTTAATCCTCCAGCTTACTGTATTACTACATCACACTGATACTGGTTAATACTCCAGCTTATTGTATCACTACATCACACTGATACTGGTTAATACTCCAGCTTACTGTATTACTACATCACATTAATAATGGTTAATACTCCAGCTTACTGTATGACTACATCACACTGATACTGGTTAATACTCCAGCCAATTGTATCAACATACTGATGCTGGTTAATACTCCAGCTTTCTGCATTACTACATCACACTGATACTGGTTAAGACTCCAGATTATTGTATCATCACAGTGAAACTGGCTAATACTCCAGCTTGCTGTATTACTACATCACACTGATAATGGTTAATCCTCCAGCTTACTGTATTACTACATCACACTGATACTGTTTAATACTCCAGCTTACTGTATCACTACATCATACTGATGCTGGTTAATACTCCAGCTTACTGTATTACTACATCACACTGATACTAGCTAATACTCCAGCTTATTGTATCACTGCATCACACTAATACTGGTTAATACTCCAGCTTACTGTATTACTACATCACACTGAAACAGGTTAAAATTCCAGATTACTGTATCATCACAGTGAAACTGGCTAATACTTCAGTTTGCTGTATTACGACATCACACTGATACTGGTTAATGCTGCAGCTTATTGTATCATCATACTGATACTGTTAATACTCCAGCTTACTGTATCACTACATCATACTGATACTGTTAATACTCCAGCTTACTGTATCACTACATCATACTGATACTGTTAATACTCCAGATTACTGTACCACTACATCGTACTGATACTGGTTAATCCTCCAGCTTACTGTATCACTACATCACACTGAAACTGGTTAAAATTCCAGATTACTGTATCATCACAGTCAAACTGGCTAATACTTCAGTTTGCTGTGTCACTACATCACACTGATACTGGTTAATACTGCAGCTTATTGTATCATCATACTGATACTGTTAATACTCCAGCTTATTTTATCATCGTAGTGATACTGTTAAATACTCCAGCTGACTGTATCACAACATCATACTGATACTGTTAATACTCCAGCGTACTGTACCACTACATCGTACTGATACTGGTTAAAATTCCAGATTACTGTATCATCACAGTCAAACTGGCTAATACTTCAGTTTGCTGTATCACTACATCACACTGATACTGGTTAATACTCCAGCTTGCTGTATTACGACATCACACTGATACTGGTTAATACTCCAGCTTGCTGTATCATAATAGTGATACTGTTTAATCCTCCACTTTACTGTATTATGACATCACACTGATACTGTTTAATACTCCAGTTTACTGTATTACTACATCACACTGATACTGGTTAATACTCCAGCTTACTGTATTACTACATCACACTGATACTGGTTAATACTCCAGCTTACTGTATCATCATAGTTATACTGTTTAATCCTCCAGCTTATTGTATTACTGCATCACACTGATACTAGCTAATACTCCAGCTTATTGTTTCTTCAAAGTGATACTGTTTAATACTCCAGCTTACTGTATTACTACATCACACTGATACTGGTTATTACTCCAGCTTACTGTATCATCATACTGTGACTGTTTAATACTCCAGCTTATTGTATCACTACATCACACTGATACTGGTTAATACTCCAGCTTACTGTATTACTACATCACACTGGTACTGGTTAATACTCCAGCTTACTGTATTACTACATCACACTGATACTAGCTAATACTCCAGCTTATTGTTTCTTCAAAGTGATACTGTTAATACTCCAGCTTACTGTATTACTACATCACACTAATACTGGTTAATACTCCAACCTATTGTCTTGCTACATCACACTGATACTGGTTAATACTCCAGATTAATGTTTTACTACATCACTCTGATACTGTTAATACTCCATCTTATTGTTTCATCATACTGAAACTGGTTAATACTCCATCTTACTCTGTTACTACATCACACTGATACTGGTTAATACCACAGCTTACTGTATTACTGCATCACACTGATACTGGTTAATACTCCAGCTTATTGTATCATCATAGTGATACTGTTAAATACTCCAGCTTACTGTATTACGAAATCACACTGATCTTGCTTAAAACTCCAGCTTAGTGTATTACTACATCACACTGATACAGTTGAATACTCCAGCTTACTGTATTACGACATCACACTGATCTTGCTTAAAACTCCAGCTTAGTGTATTACTACATCACACTGATAGTGTTGAATACTCCAGCTTACTGTATTACGACATCATGTTGATACTGGTTAACACTCCAGATGACTAACATCATAGTAACACTGTTTAATCCTCCAGCTGACTGTATTACTACATCACACTGATACAGTTTAAGACTCCAGCTTACTGTATTACTACATCACACTGATACTGTTTAAGACTCCAGCTTACTGTATTACTACATCACACTCATACTGTTTAAGACTCCAGCTTGCTGTATCACTGCATGACACTGATACTGGTTATTACTCCAGCTTACTGTATCATTCTTGTGCTACTGTTTAATCCTCCAGTTTACTATATTACTACATCACACTGATAGTGGTTGATGCTCCAGCTTACTGTATTACTACATCACAATGATACTGTTAATACTCCAGCTTATTGTATCATTATACTGTTACATGCTAATAATCCAGTTTACTGTATTACTACATCACACTGATACTGGTTAATACTCCAGCTTACTGTGTTACTACATCACACTGATCCTGGTTAAAACTCCAGCTTACTGTATTACTACATCACACTGATACTGGTTAATACTCCAGTGTACTGTATTACTACACCACACTGATACAGTTGAATACTCCAGCTTACTGTATTACGACATCATGTTGATACTGGTTAACACTCCAGATGACAGTAACATCATAGTAACACTGTTTAATCCTCCAGCTTACTGTATTACTACATCACACTGATACTGGTTAATACTCCATCTTATTGCATCATCATACTGATACTGGTTAATACTCCATCTTACTCTGTTACTACATCACACTGATACTGGTTAATACCCCAGCTTACTTTATTACTACATCACTCTGATACTGTTAATACTCCATCTTATTGCATTATCATACTGATACTGGTTAATACTTCATCTTACTCTGTTACGACATCACACTGATACTGGTTAATACTCCAGCTCATTTTATCATCATAGTGATACTGTTAAATACTCCAGCTTACTGTATTACGACATCACACCAATCCTGGTTAATACTCCAGCTTACTGTATTACTACATCACATTGATACTGGTTAATACTTCTTTTTACTGTATTACTACACCACACTGATACAGTTGAATACTCCAGCTTACTGTATTACTACATCATGTTGATACTGGTTAATACTCCAGATGACTGTAACATCATAGTAACACTGTTTAATCCTCCAGCTTACTGTATTACTACATCACACTGATACTGGTTAATACTCCAGCTTACTGTATCATCATACTGATATTGTTAATACTCCAGCTTACTGTATCACTACATCATACTGATACTGGTTAATACTCCAGCTGAATGTATTACTATATCATACTGATACTGTTAATACTCCAGCTTACTGTATTACTACATCACACTGATACTGGTTAATCCTCCTGCTTTCTGTTTTACTACATCACATTGATACTGGTTAATACTCCAGATTACTGTATTACTACATCATACTGATACTGATTAATACTCGATCTGACTGTATTACTACATCACACTGATACTGGTTAATACTACATATTATTGTATCATCACAGTGAAACTGTCTAATACTCCAGCTTGCTGTATTACATCACACTGATACTGGTTAATACTCCAGCTTACTGTATCATCATAGTTATACTGTTTAATCCTCCAGCTCATTGTATTACTGCATCACACTGATACTGGTTAATACTCCAGCTTATTGTTTCTTCAAAGTGATACTGTTTAATACTCCAGCTTACTGTATTACTACATCACACTGATACTGGTTATTACTCCAGCTTACTGTATCATCATACTGTGACTGTTTAATACTCCAGCTTATTGTATCACTACATCACACTGATACTGGTTAATACTCCAGCTTATTGTATCACTACATCACACTGGTACTGGTTAATACTCCAGCTTACTGTATTACTACATCACACTAATACTGGTTAATACTCCAACTTATTGTCTTGCTACATCACACTGATACTGGTTAATACTCCAGATTAATGTTTTACTACATCACTCTGATACTGTTAATACTCCATCTTATTGTATCATCATACTGAAACTGGTTAATACTCCATCTTACTCTGTTACTACATCACACTGATACTGGTTAATACCACAGCTTACTGTATTACTGCATCACACTGATACTGGTTAATACTCCAGCTTATTGTATCATCATAGTGATACTGTTAAATACTCCAGCTTCCTGTATTACGACATCACACTGATCTTGCTTAAAACTCCAGCTTAGTGTATTACTACATCACACTGATAGTGTTGAATACTCCAGCTTACTGTATTACGACATCATGTTGATACTGGCTAACACTCCAGATGACTAACATCATAGTAACACTGTTTAATCCTCCAGCTTACTGTATTACTACATCACACTGATACTGTTTAATCCTCCAGCTTACTGTATTACTACATCACACTCATACTGTTTAAGACTCCAGCTTGCTGTATCACTGCATGACACTGATACTGGTTATTACTCCAGCTTACTGTATCATTCTTGTGCTACTGTTTAATCCTCCAGTTTACTATATTACTACATCACACTGATATTGGTTGATGCTCCAGCTTACTGTATTACTACATCACAATGATACTGTTAATACTCCAGCTTATTGTATCATTATACTGTTACTGGCTAATAATCCAGTTTACTGTATTACTACATCACACTGATACTGGTTAATACTCCAGCTTACTGTGTTACTACATCACACTGATACTGGTTAATACTCCAGTGTACTGTATTACTACACCACACTGATACAGTTGAATACTCCAGCTTACTGTATTACGACATCATGTTGATACTGGTTAACACTCCAGATGACAGTAACATCATAGTAACACTGTTTAATCCTCCAGCTTACTGTATTACGACATCATGTTGATACTGGTTAACACTCCAGATGACAGTAACATCATAGTAACACTGTTTAATCCTCCAGCTTACTGTATTACTACATCACACTGATACTGGTTAATACTCCATCTTATTGCATCATCATACTGATACTGGTTAATACTCCATCTTACTCTGTTACTACATCACACTGATACTGGTTAATACTCCAGATTACTGTATTACTACATCATACTGATACTGGTTAATACTCCAGCTTACTGTATTACTACATCATACTGATACTGTTAATACTCCAGCTAACTGTATCATCATACTGATATTGTTAATACTCCAGCTCACTGTATCACTACATCATACTGATACTGTTAATACTCCAGCTTACTGTATTACTACATCACATTGATACTGGTTAATACTCCAGATTACTGTATTACTACTTCATACTGATACTGATTAATTCTCGATCTGACTGTATTACTACATCACACTGATACTGGTTAATACTACATATTATTGTATCATCACAGTGAAACTGGCTAATACTCCAGCTTGCTGTATTACTACATCACACTGATAATGGTTAATACTCCAGCTTACTGTATTACTACATCATACTGATACTGGTTAATACTCGATCTGACTGTATTACTACATCACACTAATACTGGGTCATACTCCAGATTATTGTATCATCACAGTGAAACTGGCTAATACTCCAGCTTGCTGTATTACTACATCACACTGATACTGGATAATACTGCAGCTTATTGTATCATCATACTGATACTGTTAATACTGCGGCTTACTGTATTACTACATCACACTGATACTGGTTAATAGTCCAGATTACAGTATCATCATCGTGAGACGAGTTAATACTCCAGCTTGCTGTATTACTACATCACATTAATAATGGTTAATACTCCAGCTTACTGTATGACTACATCACACTGATACTGGTTAATACTCCAGCCAATTGTATCAACATACTGATGCTGGTTAATACTCCAGCTTTCTGCATTACTACATCACACTGATACTGGTTAAGACTCCAGATTATTGTATCATCACAGTGAAACCGGCTAATACTCCAGCTTGCTGTATTACTACATCACACTGATAATGGTTAATCCTCCAGCTTACTGTATTACTACATCACACTGATACTGTTTAATACTCCAGATTACTGTACCACTACATCGTACTGATACTGGTTAATCCTCCAGCTTACTGTATCACTACATCACACTGAAACTGGTTAAAATTCCAGATTACTGTATCATCACAGTCAAACTGGCTAATACTTCAGTTTGCTGTGTCACTACATCACACTGATACTGGTTAATACTGCAGCTTATTGTATCATCATACTGATACTGTTAATACTCCAGCTTATTTTATCATCGTAGTGATACTGTTAAATACTCCAGCTGACTGTATCACAACATCATACTGATACTGTTAATACTCCAGCTTACTGTACCACTACATCGTACTGATACTGGTTAAAATTCCAGATTACTGTATCATCACAGTCAAACTGGCAATACTTCAGTTTGCTGTATCACTACATCACACTGATACTGGTTAATACTCCAGCTTGCTGTATTACGACATCACACTGATACTGGTTAATACTCCAGATTACTGTATCATCATAGTGATACTGTTTAATCCTCCACTTTACTGTATTATGACATCACACTGATACTGTTTAATACTCCAGTTTACTGTATTACTACATCACACTGATACTGGTTAATACTCCAGCTTACTGTATTACTACATCACACTGATACTGGTTAATACTCCAGATTACTGTATCATCATAGTTATACTGTTTAATCCTCCAGCTTATTGTATTACTGCATCACACTGATACTAGCTAATACTCCAGCTTATTGTTTCTTCAAAGTGATACTGTTTAATACTCCAGCTTACTGTATTACTACATCACACTGATACTGGTTATTACTCCAGCTTACTGTATCATCATACTGTGACTGTTTAATACTCCAGCTTATTGTATCACTACATCACACTGGTACTGGTTAATACTCCAGCTTACTGTATTACTACATCACACTAATACTGGTTAATACTCCAACTTATTGTCTTGCTACATCACACTGATACTGGTTAATACTCCAGATTAATGTTTTACTACATCACTCTGATACTGTTAATACTCCATCTTATTGTATCATCATACTGAAACTGGTTAATACTCCATCTTACTCTGTTACTACATCACACTGATACTGGTTAATACCACAGCTTACTGTATTACTGCATCACACTGATACTGGTTAATACTCCAGCTTATTGTATCATCATAGTGATACTGTTAAATACTCCAGCTTCCTGTATTACGACATCACACTGATCTTGCTTAAAACTCCAGCTTAGTGTATTACTACATCACACTGATACTGGTTAATACTCCATCTTATTGTATCATCATACTGATACTGTTAATACTGCGGCTTACTGTATCACTACATCATACTGATACTGTTAATATTCCAGCTTTCTGTATTACTACATCACACGGAAACTGGTTAATACTCCAGCTGACTGTATTACCACATCACACTGATACTGGTTAATACTCCAGCTTACTGTATTACTACATCATACTGATACTGGTTAATACTCCAGCTTACTGTATTACTACATCACACTGATACTGGTTAATACTCCAGCTTACTGTATTACTACATCATACTGATACTGATTAATACTCGAGCTGACTGTATTACAACATCACACTGATACTGGTTAATACGCCAGATTATTGGATCATCACAGTGAAACTGGCTAATACTCCAGCTTGCTGTATTACTAAATCACACTGATACTGGATAATACTGCAGCTTATTGTATCATCATACTGATACTGTTAATACTGCGGCTTACTGTATCACTACATCATACTGATACTGTTAATATTCCAGCTTTCTGTATTACTACATCACACGGAAACTGGTTAATACTCCAGCTGACTGTATTACCACATCACACTGATACTGGTTAATACTCCAGCTTACTGTATTACTACATCACACTGAAACAGGTTAAAATTCCAGATTACTGTATCATCACAGTGAAACTGGCTAATACTTCAGTTTGCTGTATTACTACATCACACTGATACTGGTTAATACTGCAGCTTATTGTATCATCATACAGATACTGTTATACTCCAGCTTACTGTATCACTACATCATACTGATACTGTTAATACTCCAGCTTACTGTACCACAACATCGTACTGATACTGGTTAATCCTCCAGCTTACTGGATCACTACATCATACTGATACTGTTAATACTCCAGCTTACTGTATTACTACATCACACTGAAACAGGTTAAAATTCCAGATTACTGTATCATCACTGTCAAACTGGCTAATACTTCAGCTTGCTGTATTACTACATCACATTGATACTGGTTAATACTCCAGCTTACTGTATTACTACATCATACTGATACTGGTTAATACTCCAGCTTACTGTATTACTACATCATACTGATACTGATTAATACTCGATCTGACTGTATTACTACATCACGCTGATACTGGTTAATACTCCAGATTATTGTATCATCATACTGATACTGTTATACTCCAGCTTACAGTATCATACATCGTACTGATACTGGTTAATCCTCCAGCTTACTGTATTACTACATCACACTGATACTGTTAATACTCCATGTTACTGTATTACTACATCACACTGATACTGGTTAATCCTCCTGCTTTCTGTTTTACTACATCACATTGATACTGGTTAATACTCCAGATTACTGTATTACTACATCATACTGATACTGGTTAATACTCCAGCTTACTGTATTACTACATCATACTGATACTGTTAATACTCCAGCTTACTGTATCATCATACTGATATTGTTAATACTCCAGCTTACTGTATCACTACATCATACTGATACTGTTAATACTCCAGCTTACTGTATTACTACATCACACTGATACTGGTTAATCCTCCTGCTTTCTGTTTTACTACATCACATTGATACTGGTTAATACTCCAGCTTACTGTATTACTACATCATACTGATACTGATTAATACTCGATCTGACTGTATTACTACATCACACTGATACTGGTTAATACTACATATTATTGTATCATCAGAGTGAAACTGGCTAATACTCCAGCTTGCTGTATTACTACATCACACTGATACTGGATAATACTGCAGCTTATTGTATCATCATACTGATACTGTTAATACTGCGGCTTACTGTATCACTGCATCATACTGATACAGTTGAATACTCCAGCTTACTGTATTATGACATCATGTTGATACTGGTTAATACTCCAGATGACTGTAACATCATAGTAACACTGTTTAATCCTCCAGCTTACTGTATTACTACATCACACTGATACTGGTTAATACTCCAGCTTACTGTATTACTACATCACACTGATACTGGTTAATACTGCAGCTTACTGTATTACTACATCATACTGATAGGGGTTAATATTCCAGCTTACTGTATTACTACTTCACACTGATACTGGTTAATACTCCACCTTACTGTATTACTACTTCACACTGATACTGGTTAATACTCCACCTAACTATCACTGCATGACATTGATACTGTTTAATGCTCCAGCTTATTGTATCACTACATCACACCGATACTGGTTAATGCTTCAGTTTATTGTATCACTACATCACACTGATACTGGTTAATACTCCAGCTTTCTGTATTACTACATCACATTGATACTGGTTAATACTCCAGCTTACTGTATTATCATAGTGATACTGTTTAATCCTCCAGTTTACTATATTACTACATCACACTGATATTGGTTGATGCTCCAGCTTATTGCATCATTATACTGTTACTGGTTAATAATCCAGTTTATTGTATCACTACATCACACTGATACTGGTTACTACTCCAGATTACTGTATTACTACATCACTCTGATACTGGTTAATACTCCAGCTCATTTTATCATCATAGTGATACTGTTATATACTCCAGCTTACTGTATTACAACATCACACTAATCCTGGTTAATACTCCAGCTTACTGTATTACTACATCTCACTGATACTGATTAATACTCCAGCTTATTGTATCTTCATAGTGATACTGTTTAATCCTCCAGCTTACTGTATTACTACATCACACTGATACTGGTTAATACTCCAGCTAACTGTATTACGACATCACACTGATACCGGTTAATACTCCAGATTACAGTATCATCGTAGTGATACTAGTTAATCCTCCAGCTTACTGTATTACTACATCACACTGATACTGATTAATACTCCAGCTTATTGTATCTTCATAGTGATACTGTTTAATCCTCCAGCTTACTGTATTACTACATCACACTGATACTGGTTAATACTCCAGCTAACTGTATTACGACATCACACTGATACCGGTTAATACTCCAGATTACAGTATCATCGTAGTGATACTAGTTAATACTCCAGCTTACTGTATTACTACATCACACTGATACTTGTTAATACTCCAGCTTGCTGTATTACTACATCACACTGATACTGGTTAATACTCCAGCTAACTGTATTACGACATCACACTGATACCGGTTAATACTCCAGATTACAGTATCATCGTAGTGATACTAGTTAATACTCCAGCTTACTGTATTACTACATCACACTGATACTAGTTAATACTCCAGCTTGCTGTATTACTACATCACACTGATACTGGTTAATACTCCAGCTTACTGCATTACTACATCACACTGATGCTGTTTAATACTCCAGCTTACTGTATTACTACATCACACTGATACTGGTTAATACTTCTTTTTACTGTATTACTACACCACACTGATACAGTTGAATACTCCAGCTTACTGTATTACTACATCATGTTGATACTGGTTAATACTGCAGATGACTGTAACATCATAGTAACACTGTTTAATCTTCCAGCTTACTGTATTGCTACATCACACTGATACTGGTTAATACTCCAGCTTACTGTATCATCATACTGATATTGTTAATACTCCAGCTTACTGTATCACTACATCATACTGATACTGTTAATACTCCAGCTTACTGTATTACTACATCACACTGATACTGTTAATACTCCATGTTACTGTATTACTACATCACACTGATACTGGTTAATCCTCCTGCTTTCTGTTTTACTACATCATACTGATACTGGTTAATACTCCAGTTTACTGTATTACTACATCATACTGATACTGTTAATACTCCAGCTTACTGTATCATCATACTGATATTGTTAATACTCCAGCTTACTGTATCACTACATCATACTGATACTGTTAATACTCCAGCTTACTGTATTACTACATCACACTGATACTGGTTAATCCTCCTGCTTTCTGTTTTACTACATCACATTGATACTGGTTAATACTCCAGATTACTGTATTACTACATCATACTGATACTGATTAATACTCGATCTGACTGTATTACTACATCACACTGATACTGGTTAATACTACATATTATTGTATCATCACAGTGAAACTGGCTAATACTCCATCTTGCTGTATTACTACATCACACTGATAATGGTTAATACTCCAGCTTACTGTATTACTACATCATACTGATACTGATTAATACTCGATCTGACTGTATTACTACATCACACTAATACTGGGTCATACTCCAGATTATTGTATCATCACAGTGAAACTGGCTAATACTCCAGCTTGCTGTATTACTACATCACACTGATACTGGATAATACTGCAGCTTATTGTATCATCATACTGATACTGTTAATACTGCGGCTTACTGTATCACTACATCATACTGATACTGTTAATATTCCAGCTTTCTGTATTACTACATCACACGGAAACTGGTTAATACTCCAGCTGACTGTATTACCACATCACACTGATACTGGTTAATACTCCAGCTTACTGTATTACTACATCACACTGAAACAGGTTAAAATTCCAGATTACTGTATCATCACAGTGAAACTGGCTAATACTTTAGTTTGCTGTATTACTACATCACACTGATAATGGTTAATACTGCAGCTTATTGTATCATCATACTGATACTGTTATACTCCAGCTTACAGTATCACTACATCGTACTGATACTGGTTAATCCTCCAGCTTACTGTATCACTACATCATACTGATACTGTTAATACTCCAGCTTACTGTATTACTACATCACACCGAAACAGGTTAAAATTCCAGATTACTGTATCATCACTGTCAAACTGGCTAATACTCCAGATTGCTGTATTACTACATCACACTGATACTGGTTAATACTCCAGCTAACTGTATTATGACATCACACTGATACCGGTTAATACTCCAGATTACAGTATCATCGTAGTGATACTAGTTAATACTCCAGCTTGCTGTATTACTACATCACACTGATACTAGTTAATACTCCAGCTTGCTGTATTACTACATCACACTGATACTGGTTAATACTCCAGCTAACTGTATTACGACATCACACTGATACCGGTTAATACTCCAGATTACAGTATCATCGTAGTGATACTAGTTAATACTCCAGCTTACTGTATTACTACATCACACTGATACTAGTTAATACTCCAGCTTGCTGTATTACTACATCACACTGATACTGGTTAATACTCCAGCTAACTGTATTACGACATCACACTGATACCGGTTAATACTCCAGATTACAGTATCATCGTAGTGATACTAGTTAATACTCCAGCTTACTGTATTACTACATCACACTGATACTAGTTAATACTCCAGCTTGCTGTATTACTACATCACACTGATACTGGTTAATACTCCAGCTTACTGCATTACTACATCACACTGATGCTGTTTAATACTCCAGCTTACTGTATTACTACATCACACTGATACTGGTTAATACTTCTTTTTACTGTATTACTACACCACACTGATACAGTTGAATACTCCAGCTTACTGTATTACTACATCATGTTGATACTGGTTAATACTCCAGATGACTGTAACATCATAGTAACACTGTTTAATCCTCCAGCTTACTGTATTGCTACATCACACTGATACTGGTTAATACTCCAGCTTACTGTATCATCATACTGATATTGTTAATACTCCAGCTTACTGTATCACTACATCATACTGATACTGTTAATACTCCAGCTTACTGTATTACTACATCACACTGATACTGTTAATACTCCATGTTACTGTATTACTACATCACACTGATACTGGTTAATCCTCCTGCTTTCTGTTTTACTACATCACATTGATACTGGTTAATACTCCAGATTACTGTATTACTACATCATACTGATACTGGTTAATACTCCAGCTTACTGTATTACTACATCATACTGATACTGTTAATACTCCAGCTTACTGTATCATCATACTGATATTGTTAATACTCCAGCTTACTGTATCACTACATCATACTGATACTGTTAATACTCCAGCTTACTGTATTACTACATCACACTGATACTGGTTAATACTCGATCTGACTGTATTACTACATCACACTGATACTGGTTAATACTACATATTATTGTATCATCACAGTGAAACTGGCTAATACTCCAGCTTGCTGTATTACTACATCACACTGATAATGGTTAATACTCCAGCTTACTGTATTACTACATCATACTGATACTGATTAATACTCGATCTGACTGTATTACTGCATCACACTAATACTGGGTCATACTCCAGATTATTGTATCATCACAGTGAAACTGGCTAATACTCCAGCTTGCTGTATTACTACATCACACTGATACTGGATAATACTGCAGCTTATTGTATCATCATACTGATACTGTTAATACTGCGGCTTACTGTATCACTACATCATACTGATACTGTTAATATTCCAGCTTTCTGTATCACTACATCACACGGAAACTGGTTAATACTCCAGCTGACTGTATTACCACATCACACTGATACTGGTTAATACTCCAGCTTACTGTATTACTACATCACACTGAAACAGGTTAAAATTCCAGATTACTGTATCATCACAGTGAAACTGGCTAATACTTTAGTTTGCTGTATTACTACATCACACTGATACTGGTTAATACTGCAGCTTATTGTATCATCATACTGATACTGTTATACTCCAGCTTACAGTATCACTACATCGTACTGATACTGGTTAATCCTCCAGCTTACTGTATCACTACATCATACTGATACTGTTAATACTCCAGCTTACTGTATTACTACATCACACTGATACTGGTTAATACTCCAGCTTACTGTATTACTACATCACACTGAAACAGGTTAAAATTCCAGATTACTGTATCATCACTGTCAAACTGGCTAATACTCCAGATTGCTGTATTACTACATCACACTGATACTGGTTAATACTCCAGCTAACTGTATTACGACATCACACTGATACCGGTTAATACTCCAGATTACAGTATCATCGTAGTGATACTAGTTAATACTCCAGCTTGCTGTATTACTACATCACACTGATACTGGTTAATACTCCAGCTTACTGCATTACTACATCACACTGATGCTGTTTAATACTCCAGCTTACTGTATTACTACATCACACTGATACTGGTTAATACTCCAGCTTACTGAATTACTACATCACACTCATACTGGTTAATACTCCAGCTTTCTGTATTACTACATCACACTGATACTGGTTAATACTCCAGCTTTCTGTATCATCATAGTTATACTGTTTAATCCTCCAGCTTATTGTATTACTACATCACACTGATACTAGCTAATACTCCAGCTTATTGTTTCTTCAAAGTGATACTGTTTAATACTCCAGCTTACTGTATTACTACATCACACAGATACTGGTTAATACTCCAGCTTTCTGTATTACTACATCACACTGATACTGGCTAATACTCCAGCTTATTGTTTCTTCAAAGTGATACTGTTTAATACTCCAGCTTACTGTATTACTACATCACACTGATACTGGTTAATACTCCAGCTTGCTGTATTACTACATCACACTGATACAGTTGAATACTCCAGCTTACTGTATTATGACATCATGTTGATACTGGTTAATACTCCAGATGACTGTAACATCATAGTAACACTGTTTAATCCTCCAGCTTACTGTATTACTACATCACACTGATACTGGTTAATACTCCAGCTTACTGTATTACTACATCACACTGATACTGGTTAATACTGCAGCTTACTGTATTACTACATCATACTGATACTGGTTAATACTCCAGCTTCCTGGATCTCTATATCATACTGATACTGTTAATACTCCAGATTACTGTATCACTACATCATACTGATACTGGTTATTCCTCCAGCTTACTGTATCAGTACATCACATTGATACTGGTTAATACTCCAGCTTATTGTATCACTACATCACACTGATACTGGTTAATACTCCAGCTTACTGCATTACTACATCACACTGATACTGTTAATACTCCAGCTTACTGTATTACTACATCACACTGATACTGGTTAATACTCCAGCTTCCTGGATCTCTATATCATACTGATACTGTTAATACTCCAGCTTACTGTATCACTACATCACACTGAAACAGGTTAAAATTCCAGATTACTGTATCATCACAGTGAAACTGGCTAATACTTTAGTTTGCTGTATTACTACATCACACTGATACTGGTTAATACTGCAGCTTATTGTATCATCATACTGATACTGTTATACTCCAGCTTACAGTATCACTACATCGTACTGATACTGGTTAATCCTCCAGCTTACTGTATCACTACATCATACTGATACTGTTAATACTCCAGCTTACTGTATTACTACATCACACCGAAACAGGTTAAAATTCCAGATTACTGTATCATCACTGTCAAACTGGCTAATACTCCAGATTGCTGTATTACTACATCACACTGATACTGGTTAATACTCCAGCTAACTGTATTACGACATCACACTGATACCGGTTAATACTCCAGATTACAGTATCATCGTAGTGATACTAGTTAATACTCCAGCTTGCTGTATTACTACATCACACTGATACTGGTTAATACTCCAGCTTACTGCATTACTACATCACACTGATGCTGTTTAATACTCCAGCTTACTGTATTACTACATCACACTGATACTGGTTAATACTCCAGCTTACTGAATTACTACATCACACTCATACTGGTTAATACTCCAGCTTTCTGTATTACTACATCACACTGATACTGGTTAATACTCCAGCTTTCTGTATCATCATAGTTATACTGTTTAATCCTCCAGCTTATTGTATTACTACATCACACTGATACTAGCTAATACTCCAGCTTATTGTTTCTTCAAAGTGATACTGTTTAATACTCCAGCTTACTGTATTACTACATCACACAGATACTGGTTAATACTCCAGCTTTCTGTATTACTACATCACACTGATACTGGCTAATACTCCAGCTTATTGTTTCTTCAAAGTGATACTGTTTAATACTCCAGCTTACTGTATTACTACATCACACTGATACTGGTTAATACTCCAGCTTGCTGTATTACTACATCACACTGATACAGTTGAATACTCCAGCTTACTGTATTATGACATCATGTTGATACTGGTTAATACTCCAGATGACTGTAACATCATAGTAACACTGTTTAATCCTCCAGCTTACTGTATTACTACATCACACTGATACTGGTTAATACTCCAGCTTACTGTATTACTACATCACACTGATACTGGTTAATACTGCAGCTTACTGTATTACTACATCATACTGATACTGGTTAATACTCCAGGTTATTGTATTACTACATCACACTGATACTGGTTAATATTCCAGCTTACTGTATTACTACTTCACACTGATACTGGTTAATACTCCACCTAACTATCACTGCATGACATTGATACTGGTTATTACTCCAGCTTACTGTTTCATCATACTGTGACTGTTTAATGCTCCAGCTTATTGTATCACTACATCACACCGATACTGGTTAATGCTTCAGTTTATTGTATCACTACATCACACTGATACTGGTTAATACTCCAGCTTTCTGTATTACTACATCACATTGATACTGGTTAATACTCCAGCTTACTGTATCATCATAGTGATACTGTTTAATCCTCCAGTTTACTATATTACTACATCACACTGATATTGGTTGATGCTCCAGCTTATTGCATCATTATACTGTTACTGGTTAATAATCCAGTTTATTGTATCACTACATCACACTGATACTGGTTACTACTCCAGATTACTGTATTACTACATCACTCTGATACTGGTTAATACTCCAGCTCATTTTATCATCATAGTGATACTGTTATATACTCCAGCTTACTGTATTACAACATCACACTAATCCTGGTTAATACTCCAGCTTACTGTATTACTACATCACACTGATACTGATTAATACTCCAGCTTATTGTATTACGACATCACACTGATACCGGTTAATACTCCAGATTACACTATCATCGTAGTGATACTAGTTAATACTCCAGCTTACTGTATTACTACATCACACTGATACTAGTTAATACTCCAGCTTGCTGTATTACTACATCACACTGATACTGGTTAATACTCCAGCTAACTGTATTACGACATCACACTGATACCGGTTAATACTCCAGATTACAGTATCATCGTAGTGATACTAGTTAATACTCCAGCTTACTGTATTACTACATCACACTGATACTAGTTAATACTCCAGCTTGCTGTATTACTACATCACACTGATACTGGTTAATACTCCAGCTTACTGCATTACTACATCACACTGATGCTGTTTAATACTCCAGCTTACTGTATTACTACATCACACTGATACTGGTTAATACTTCTTTTTACTGTATTACTACACCACACTGATGCAGTTGAATACTCCAGCTTACTGTATTACTACATCATGTTGATACTGGTTAATACTGCAGATGACTGTAACATCATAGTAACACTGTTTAATCCTCCAGCTTACTGTATTGCTACATCACACTGATACTGGTTAATACTCCAGCTTACTGTATCATCATACTGATATTGTTAATACTCCAGCTTACTGTATCACTACATCATACTGATACTGTTAATACTCCAGCTTACTGTATTACTACATCACACTGATACTGTTAATACTCCATGTTACTGTATTACTACATCACACTGATACTGGTTAATCCTCCTGCTTTCTGTTTTACTACATCACATTGATACTGGTTAATACTCCAGATTACTGTATTACTACATCATACTGATACTGGTTAATACTCCAGCTTACTGTATTACTACATCATACTGATACTGTTAATACTCCAGCTTACTGTATCATCATACTGATATTGTTAATACTCCAGCTTACTGTATCACTACATCATACTGATACTGTTAATACTCCAGCTTACTGTATTACTACATCACACTGATACTGGTTAATCATCCTGCTTTCTGTTTTACTACATCACATTGATACTGGTTAATACTCCAGATTACTGTATTACTACATCATACTGATACTGATTAATATTCGATCTGACTGTATTACTACATCACACTGATACTGGTTAATACTACATATTATTGTATCATCACAGTGAAACTGGCTAATACTCCAGCTTGCTGCATTACTACATCACACTGATAATGGTTAATACTCCAGCTTACTGTATTACTACATCATACTGATACTGATTAATACTCGATCTGACTGTATTACTACATCACACTAATACTGGGTCATACTCCAGATTATTGTATCATCACAGTGAAACTGGCTAATACTCCAGCTTGCTGTATTACTACATCACACTGATACTGGATAATACTG
Organism: Heterodontus francisci; assembly: GCF_036365525.1. NCBI lineage: Eukaryota > Metazoa > Chordata > Chondrichthyes > Heterodontiformes > Heterodontidae > Heterodontus > Heterodontus francisci. Next base: position 195,368,080 of record NC_090373.1, read on the forward strand.
CAGCTTATTGTATCATCATACTGATACTGTTAATACTGCGGCTTACTGTATCACTACATCATACTGATACTGTTAATATTCCAGCTTTCTGTATTACTACATCACACGGAAACTGGTTAATACTCCAGCTGACTGTATTACCACATCACACTGATACTGGTTAATACTCCAGCTTACTGTATTACTACATCACACTGAAACAGGTTAAAATTCCAGATTACTGCATCATCACAGTGAAACTGGCTAATACTTTAGTTTGCTGTATTACTACATCACACTGATACTGGTTAATACTGCAGCTTATTGTATCATCATACTGATACTGTTATACTCCAGCTTACTGTATTACTACATCACACCGAAACAGGTTAAAATTCCAGATTACTGTATCATCACTGTCAAACTGGCTAATACTCCAGATTGCTGTATTACTACATCACACTGATACTGTTTAATACTCCAGCTAACTGTATTACGACATCACACTGATACCGGTTAATACTCCAGATTACAGTATCATCGTAGTGATACTAGTTAATACTCCAGCTTGCTGTATTACTACATCACACTGATACTGGTTAATACTCCAACTTACTGCATTACTACATCACACTGATGCTGTTTAATACTCCAGCTTACTGTATTACTACATCACACTGATACTGGTTAATACTCCAGCTTACTGAATTACTACATCACACTGATACTGGTTAATACTCCCGCTTTCTGTATTACTACATCACACTGATACTGGTTAATACTCCAGCTTTCTGTATTACTACATCACACTGATACTGGCTAATACTCCAGCTTATTGTTTCTTCAAAGTGATACTGTTTAATACTCCAGCTTACTGTATTACTACATCACCTTGATACTGGTTAATACTCCAGCTTGCTGTATTACTACATCACACTGATACTGGTTAATACTCCAGCTTACTGTATCATCATAGTTATACTGTTTAATCCTCCAGCTTATTGTATTACTACATCACACTGATACTAGCTAATACTCCAGCTTATTGTTTCTTCAAAGTGATACTGTTTAATACTCCAGCTTACTGTATTACTACATCACACAGATACTGGTTAATACTCCAGCTTTCTGTATTACTACATCACACTGATACTGGCTAATACTCCAGCTTATTGTTTCTTCAAAGTGATACTGTTTAATACTCCAGCTTACTGTATTACTACATCACCTTGGGACTGGTTAATACTCCAGCTTGCTGTATTACTACATCACACTGATACTGGTTAATACTCCAGCAAACTGTATCATTACATCACACTCATACTGGTTATTACTCCAGCTTACTGTATCATCATACTGTGACTGTTTAATACTCCAGCTTATTGTATCACTACATCACACTGGTACTGGTTAATACTCCAGATTAATGTATTACTACATCACACTGATACAATAAGCTGGAGTATTAGCTGGTATCACATGCATCATACTAATACTGGTTAACACTCCAACTTATTGTCTTGCTGCATCACACTGATACTGGTTAATACTCCAGATTAATGTTTCACTACATCACTCTGATCCTGTTAATACTCCATCTTACTCTGTTACTTCATCACACTGATACTGGTTAATACCCCAGCTTACTGTATTACTGCATCACACTGATCCTGGTTAATACTCCAGCTTATTGTATCATCATAGTGATACTGTTAAATACTCCAGCTTACTGTATTACGACATCACACTGATCCTGGTTAAAACTCCAGCTTACTGTATTACTACATCACACTGATACTGTTTAATACTCCAGTTTACTGTATTACTACACCACACTGATACAGTTGAATACTCCAGCTTACTGTATTATGACATCATGTTGATACTGGTTAATACTCCAGATGACTGTAACATCATAGTAACACTGTTTAATCCTCCAGCTTACTGTATTACTACATCACACTGATACTGGTTAATACTCCAGCTTACTGTATTACTACATCACACTGATACTGGTTAATACTGCAGCTTACTGTATTACTACATCATACTGATACTGGTTAATACTCCAGGTTATTGTATTACTACATCACACTGATACTGGTTAATATTCCAGCTTACTGTATTACTACTTCACACTGATACTGGTTAATACTCCACCTAACTATCACTGCATGACATTGATACTGGTTATTACTCCAGCTTACTGTTTCATCATACTGTGACTGTTTAATGCTCCAGCTTATTGTATCACTGCATCACACCGATACTGGTTAATGCTTCAGTTTATTGTATCACTACATCACACTGATACTGGTTAATACTCCAGCTTTCTGTATTACTACATCACATTGATACTGGTTAATACTCCAGCTTACTGTATCATCATAGTGATACTGTTTAATCCTCCAGTTTACTATATTACTACATCACACTGATATTGGTTGATGCTCCAGCTTATTGCATCATTATACTGTTACTGGTTAATAATCCAGTTTATTGTATCACTACATCACACTGATACTGGTTACTACTCCAGATTACTGTATTACTACATCACTCTGATACTGGTTAATACTCCAGCTCATTTTATCATCATAGTGATACTGTTATATACTCCAGCTTACTGTATTACAACATCACACTAATCCTGGTTAATACTCCAGCTAACTGTATTACGACATCACACTGATACCGGTTAATACTCCAGATTACAGTATCATCGTAGTGATACTAGTTAATACTCCAGCTTACTGTATTACTACATCACACTGATACTAGTTAATACTCCAGCTTGCTGTATTACTACATCACACTGATACTGGTTAATACTCCAGCTTATTGTATCTTCATAGTGATACTGTTTAATCCTCCAGCTTACTGTATTACTACATCACACTGATACTGGTTAATACTCCAGCTAACTGTATTACGACATCACACTGATACCGGTTAATACTCCAGATTACAGTATCATCGTAGTGATACTAGTTAATACTCCAGCTTACTGTATTACTACATCACACTGATACTAGTTAATACTCCAGCTTGCTGTATTACTACATCACACTGATACTGGTTAATACTCCAGCTAACTGTATTACGACATCACACTGATACCGGTTAATACTCCAGATTACAGTATCATCGTAGTGATACTAGTTAATACTCCAGCTTACTGTATTACTACATCACACTGATACTAGTTAATACTCCAGCTTGCTGTATTACTACATCACACTGATACTGGTTAATACTCCAGCTTACTGCATTACTACATCACACTGATGCTGTTTAATACTCCAGCTTACTGTATTACTACATCACACTGATACTGGTTAATACTTCTTTTTACTGTATTACTACACCACACTGATACAGTTGAATACTCCAGCTTACTGTATTACTACATCATGTTGATACTGGTTAATACTGCAGATGACTGTAACATCATAGTAACACTGTTTAATCCTCCAGCTTACTGTATTGCTACATCACACTGATACTGGTTAATACTCCAGTTTACTGTATCATCATACTGATATTGTTAATACTCCAGCTTACTGTATCACTACATCATACTGATACTGTTAATACTCCAGCTTACTGTATTACTACATCATACTGATACTGGTTAATACTCCAGCTTACTGTATCATCATACTGATATTGTTAATACTCCAGCTTACTGTATCACTACATCATACTGATACTGTTAATACTCCAGCTTACTGTATTACTACATCACACTGATACTGTTAATACTCCATGTTACTGTATTACTACATCACACTGATACTGGTTAATCCTCCTGCTTTCTGTTTTACTACATCACATTGATACTGGTTAATACTCCAGATTACTGTATTACTACATCATACTGATACTGGTTAATACTCCAGCTTACTGTATTACTACATCATACTGATACTGTTAATACTCCAGCTTACTGTATCATCATACTGATATTGTTAATACTCCAGCTTACTGTATCACTACATCATACTGATACTGTTAATACTCCAGCTTACTGTATTACTACATCACACTGATACTGGTTAATCCTCCTGCTTTCTGTTTTACTACATCACATTGATACTGGTTAATACTCCAGATTACTGTATTACTACATCATACTGATACTGATTAATACTCGATCTGACTGTATTACTACATCACACTGATACTGGTTAATACTACATATTATTGTATCATCACAGTGAAACTGGCTAATACTCCAGCTTGCTGTATTACTACATCACACTGATAATGGTTAATACTCCAGCTTACTGTATTACTACATCATACTGATACTGATTAATACTCGATCTGACTGTATTACTACATCACACTAATACTGGGTCATACTCCAGATTATTGTATCATCACAGTGAAACTGGCTAATACTCCAGCTTGCTGTATTACTACATCACACTGATACTGGATAATACTGCAGCTTATTGTATCATCATACTGATACTGTTAATACTGCGGCTTACTGTATCACTACATCATACTGATACTGTTAATATTCCAGCTTTCTGTATTACTACATCACACGGAAACTGGTTAATACTCCAGCTGACTGTATTACCACATCACACTGATACTGGTTAATACTCCAGCTTACTGTATTACTACATCACACTGAAACAGGTTAAAATTCCAGATTACTGTATCATCACAGTGAAACTGGCTAATACTTTAGTTTGCTGTATTACTACATCACACTGATACTGGTTAATACTGCAGCTTATTGTATCATCATACTGATACTGTTATACTCCAGCTTACAGTATCACTACATCGTACTGATACTGGTTAATCCTCCAGCTTACTGTATCACTACATCATACTGATACTGTTAATACTCCAGCTTACTGTATTATTACATCACACCGAAACAGGTTAAAATTCCAGATTACTGTATCATCACTGTCAAACTGGCTAATACTCCAGATTGCTGTATTACTACATCACACTGATACTGGTTAATACTCCAGCTAACTGTATTACGACATCACACTGATACCGGTTAATACTCCAGATTACAGTATCATCGTAGTGATACTAGTTAATACTCCAGCTTGCTGTATTACTACATCACACTGATACTGGTTAATACTCCAGCTTACTGCATTACTACATCACACTGATGCTGTTTAATACTCCAGCTTACTGTATTACTACATCACACTGATACTGGTTAATACTCCAGCTTACTGAATTACTACATCACACTGATACTGGTTAATACTCCAGCTTTCTGTATTACTACATCACACTGATACTGGTTAATACTCCAGCTTACTGTATCATCATAGTTATACTGTTTAATCCTCCAGTTTATTGTATTACTACATCACACTGATACTAGCTAATACTCCACTTATTGTTTCTTCAAAGTGATACTGTTTAATACTCCAGCTTACTGTATTACTACATCACACAGATACTGGTTAATACTCCAGCTTTCTGTATTACTACATCACACTGATACTGGCTAATACTCCAGCTTATTGTTTCTTCAAAGTGATACTGTTTAATACTCCAGCTTACTGTATTACTACATCACCTTGGGACTGGTTAATACTCCAGCTTGCTGTATTACTACATCACACTGATACTGGTTAATACTCCAGCAAACTGTATCATTACATCACACTCATACTGGTTATTACTCCAGCTTACTGTATCATCATACTGTGACTGTTTAATACTCCAGCTTATTGTATCACTACATCACACTGGTACTGGTTAATACTCCAGATTAATGTATTACTACATCACACTGATACAATAAGCTGGAGTATTAGCTGGTATCACATGCATCACACTAATACTGGTTAACACTCCAACTTATTGTCTTGCTGCATCACACTGATACTGGTTAATACTCCAGATTAATGTTTCACTACATCACTCTGATACTGTTAATACTCCATCTTACTCTGTTACTTCATCACACTGATACTGGTTAATACCCCAGCTTACTGTATTACTGCATCACACTGATCCTGGTTAATACTCCAGCTTATTGTATCATCATAGTGATACTGTTAAATACTCCAGCTTACTGTATTACAACATCACACTGATCCTGGTTAAAACTCCAGCTTACTGTATTACTACATCACACTGATACTGTTTAATACTCCAGTTTACTGTATTACTACACCACACTGATACAGTTGAATACTCCAGCTTACTGTATTATGACATCATGTTGATACTGGTTAATACTCCAGATGACTGTAACATCATAGTAACACTGTTTAATCCTCCAGCTTACTGTATTACTACATCACACTGATACTGGTTAATACTCCAGCTTACTGTATTACTACATCACACTGATACTGGTTAATACTGCAGCTTACTGTATTACTACATCATACTGATACTGGTTAATACTCCAGGTTATTGTATTGCTACATCACACTGATACTGGTTAATATTCCAGCTTACTGTATTACTACTTCACACTGATACTGGTTAATACTCCACCTTACTATCACTGCATGACATTGATACTGGTTATTACTCCAGCTTACTGTTTCATCATACTGTGACTGTTTAATGCTCCAGCTTATTGTATCACTACATCACACCGATACTGGTTAATGCTTCAGTTTATTGTATCACTACATCACACTGATACTGGTTAATACTCCAGCTTTCTGTATTACTACATCACATTGATACTGGTTAATACTCCAGTTTACTGTATTACTACACCACACTGATACAGTTGACTACTCCAGCTCACTGTATTACTACATCATGTTGATACTGTTTAATCCACCAGCTTACTGTATTACTACATCACACTGATACTGGTTAATACCCCATCTTACTGTATTACTGCATCACACTGATACTGGTTAATACTCCAGATTATTGTATCATCATAGTGATACTGTTAAATACTCCAGCTTACTGTATTACGACATCACACTGATCCTGCTTAAAACTCCAGCTTACTGTATTACTACATCACACTGATACTGGTTAATACTCCAGATTATTGTATCATCATAGTGATACTGTTAAATACTCCAGCTTACTGTATTACGACATCACACTGATCCTGCTTAAAACTCCAGCTTACTGTATTACTACATCACACTGATGCTGGTTAATACTCCAGTTTACTGTATTACTACACCACACTGATACAGTTGAATACTCCAGCTTACTGTATTATGACATCATGTTGATACTGGTTAATACTCCAGATGACTGTAACATCATAGTAACACTGTTTAATCCTCCAGCTTACTGTATTACTACATCACACTGATACTGGTTAATACTCCAGCTTACTGTATTACTACATCACACTGATACTGGTTAATATTCCATCTTACTGTATCATCATAGTTATACTGTTTAATGCTCTAGTTTACTGTTTGGCTTCATGACACTGATACTGGTTAATACGCCAGCTTACTGTATTAACATATTGATACTGTTTAATCCTCCAGCTTATTGTATTACTACATCACACTGATACTGTTTAATACTCCAGTTTACTGTATTACTACACCACACTGATACAGTTGAATACTCCAGCTTACTGTATTATGACATCATGTTGATACTGGTTAATACTCCAGATGACTGTAACATCATAGTAACACTGTTTAATCCTCCAGCTTACTGTATTACTACATCACACTGATACTGGTTAATACTCCAGCTTACTGTATTACTACATCACACTGATACTGGTTAATACTGCAGCTTACTGTATTACTACATCATACTGATACTGGTTAATACTCCAGGTTATTGTATTGCTACATCACACTGATACTGGTTAATATTCCAGCTTACTGTATTACTACTTCACACTGATACTGGTTAATACTCCACCTTACTATCACTGCATGACATTGATACTGGTTATTACTCCAGCTTACTGTTTCATCATACTGTGACTGTTTAATGCTCCAGCTTATTGTATCACTACATCACACCGATACTGGTTAATGCTTCAGTTTATTGTATCACTACATCACACTGATACTGGTTAATACTCCAGCTTTCTGTATTACTACATCACATTGATACTGGTTAATACTCCAGTTTACTGTATTACTACACCACACTGATACAGTTGACTACTCCAGCTCACTGTATTACTACATCATGTTGATACTGTTTAATCCACCAGCTTACTGTATTACTACATCACACTGATACTGGTTAATACCCCATCTTACTGTATTACTGCATCACACTGATACTGGTTAATACTCCAGATTATTGTATCATCATAGTGATACTGTTAAATACTCCAGCTTACTGTATTACGACATCACACTGATCCTGCTTAAAACTCCAGCTTACTGTATTACTACATCACACTGATACTGGTTAATACTCCAGATTATTGTATCATCATAGTGATACTGTTAAATACTCCAGCTTACTGTATTACGACATCACACTGATCCTGCTTAAAACTCCAGCTTACTGTATTACTACATCACACTGATGCTGGTTAATACTCCAGTTTACTGTATTACTACACCACACTGATACAGTTGAATACTCCAGCTTACTGTATTATGACATCATGTTGATACTGGTTAATACTCCAGATGACTGTAACATCATAGTAACACTGTTTAATCCTCCAGCTTACTGTATTACTACATCACACTGATACTGGTTAATACTCCAGCTTACTGTATTACTACATCACACTGATACTGGTAAATATTCCATCTTACTGTATCATCATAGTTATACTGTTTAATGCTCTAGTTTACTGTTTGGCTTCATGACACTGATACTGGTTAATACGCCAGCTTACTGTATTAACATATTGATACTGTTTAATCCTCCAGCTTATTGTATTACTACATCACACTGATACTGTTTAATACTCCAGTTTACTGTATTACTACACCACACTGATACAGTTGAATACTCCAGCTTACTGTATTATGACATCATGTTGATACTGGTTAATACTCCAGATGACTGTAACATCATAGTAACACTGTTTAATCCTCCAGCTTACTGTATTACTACATCACACTGATACTGGTTAATACTCCAGCTTACTGTATTACTACATCACACTGATACTGGTTAATACTGCAGCTTACTGTATTACTACATCATACTGATACTGGTTAATACTCCAGGTTATTGTATTGCTACATCACACTGATACTGGTTAATATTCCAGCTTACTGTATTACTACTTCACACTGATACTGGTTAATACTCCACCTTACTATCACTGCATGACATTGATACTGGTTATTACTCCAGCTTACTGTTTCATCATACTGTGACTGTTTAATGCTCCAGCTTATTGTATCACTACATCACACCGATACTGGTTAATGCTTCAGTTTATTGTATCACTACATCACACTGATACTGGTTAATACTCCAGCTTTCTGTATTACTACATCATATTGATACTGGTTAATACTCCAGTTTACTGTATTACTACACCACACTGATACAGTTGACTACTCCAGCTCACTGTATTACTACATCATGTTGATACTGTTTAATCCACCAGCTTACTGTATTACTACATCACACTGATACTGGTTAATACCCCATCTTACTGTATTACTGCATCACACTGATACTGGTTAATACTCCAGATTATTGTATCATCATAGTGATACTGTTAAATACTCCAGCTTACTGTATTACGACATCACACTGATCCTGCTTAAAACTCCAGCTTACTGTATTACTACATCACACTGATACTGGTTAATACTCCAGATTATTGTATCATCATAGTGATACTGTTAAATACTCCAGCTTACTGTATTACGACATCACACTGATCCTGCTTAAAACTCCAGCTTACTGTATTACTACATCACACTGATGCTGGTTAATACTCCAGTTTACTGTATTACTACACCACACTGATACAGTTGAATACTCCAGCTTACTGTATTATGACATCATGTTGATACTGGTTAATACTCCAGATGACTGTAACATCATAGTAACACTGTTTAATCCTCCAGCTTACTGTATTACTACATCACACTGATACTGGTTAATACTCCAGCTTACTGTATTACTACATCACACTGATACTGGTTAATACTCCATCTTACTGTATCATCATAGTTATACTGTTTAATGCTCTAGTTTACTGTTTGGCTTCATGACACTGATACTGGTTAATACGCCAGCTTACTGTATTAACATATTGATACTGTTTAATCCTCCAGCTTATTGTATTACTACATCACACTGTTACTGGCTAATACTCCAGCTTATTGTTTCATCAAAGTGATACTGTTTCATACTCCAGCTTACTGTATTAGTACATCACCTTGATACTGGTTATTACTCCAGCTTACTGCATCATCATACTGTGACTGTTTAATACTCCAGTTCATTGTATCACTGCATCACACTGGTACTGGTTAATACACCAGATTACTGTTTTACTACATCACATTGATACTGGTTAATACTCCAGCTTACTGTATTACTACATCACCTTGATACTGGTTAATACTCCAGCTTATTGTATCACTACATCACACTGGTACTGGTTAATACACCAGCTTACTGTATTACTACATCACACTGATACAATAAGCTGGAGTATCAGCTAGTATCACATGCATCACACTAATACTGGTTAATACTCCAGATTAATGTTTTACTACATCACTGTGATACTGTTAATACTCCATCTTATTGTATCATCAGACTGATAATTGTTAATACTCCATCTTACTCTGTTACTACATCACACTGATACTGGTTAATACTCCAGATTATTGTATCATCATAGTGATATTGTTAAATACTCCAGCTTACTGTATTACGACATCACACTGATCCTGCTTAAAACTCCAGCTTACTGTATTACTACATCACACTGATACTGGTTAATACTCCAGATTATTGTATCATCATAGTGATACTGTTAAATACTCCAGCTTACTGTATTACGACATCACACTGATCCTGCTTAAAACTCCAGCTTACTGTATTACTACATCACACTGATACTGGTTAATACTCCAGTTTACTGTATTACTACTTCACATTGATACTGGTTAATACTCCAGTTTACTGTATTACTACACCACACTGATACAGTTGACTACTCCAGCTCACTGTATTACTACATCATGTTGATACTGTTTAATCCACCAGCTTACTGTATTACTACATCACACTGATACTGGTTAATACCCCAGCTTACTGTATTACTGCATCACACTGATACTGGTTAATACTCCAGATTATTGTATCATCATAGTGATACTGTTAAATACTCCAGCTTACTGTATTACAACATCACACTGATCCTGCTTAAAACTCCAGCTTACTGTATTACTACATCACACTGATACTGGTTAATACTCCAGATTATTGTATCATCATAGTGATACTGTTAAATACTCCAGCTTACTGTATTACGACATCACACTGATCCTGCTTAAAACTACAGATTACTGTATTACTACATCACACTGATGCTGGTTAATACTCCAGTTTACTGTATTACTACACCACACTGATACAGTTGAATACTCCAGCTTACTGTATTATGACATCATGTTGATACTGGTTAATACTCCAGATGACTGTAACATCATAGTAACACTGTTTAATCCTCCAGCTTACTGTATTACTACATCACACTGATACTGGTTAATACTCCAGCTTACTGTATTACTACATCATACTGATACTGGTTAATACTCCACCTTACTGCATTACTACATCACACTGATACTGGTTAATACTCCATCTTACTGTATCATCATAGTTATACTGTTTAATGCTCTAGTTTACTGTTTGGCTTCATGACACTGATACTGGTTAATACGCCAGCTTACCGTATTAACATATTGATACTGTTTAATCCTCCAGCTTATTGTATTACTACATCACACTGTTACTGGCTAATACTCCAGCTTATTGTTTCATCAAAGTGATACTGTTTAATACTCCAGCTTACTGTATTAGTACATCACCTTGATACTGGTTATTACTCCAGCTTACTGCATCATCATACTGTGACTGTTTAATACTCCAGTTCATTGTATCACTGCATCACACTGGTACTGGTTAATACACCAGATTACTGTTTTACTACATCACACTGATACTAGCTAATACTCCAACTTATTGTCTTGCTACATCACACTGATACTGGTTAATCCTCCAGCTTACTGTATTACTACATCACATTGATACTGGTTAATACTCCAGCTTACTGTATCATTATAGTGATACTGTTTAATCCTCCAGTTTACTATATTACTACATCACACTGATATTGGTAAATGCTCCAGCTTACTGTATTACTACATCGCAATGATACTGTTAATACTCCAGCTTATTTTATCATCGTAGTGATACTGTTAAATACTCCAGCTTACTGTATTACAACATCACACTGATCCTGCTTAAAACTACAGATTACTGTATTACTACATCACACTGATGCTGGTTAATACTCCAGTTTACTGTATTACTACACCACACTGATACAGTTGAATACTCCAGCTTACTGTATTACTACATCACACTGATACTGGTTAATACTCCAGATTATTGTATCATCATAGTGATACTGTTAAATACTCCAGCTTACTGTATTACGACATCACACTGATCCTGCTTAAAACTACAGATTACTGTATTACTACATCACACTGATGCTGGTTAATACTCCAGTTTACTGTATTACTACACCACACTGATACAGTTGAATACTCCAGCTTACTGTATTATGACATCATGTTGATACTGGTTAATACTCCAGATGACTGTAACATCATAGTAACACTGTTTAATCCTCCAGCTTACTGTATTACTACATCACACTGATACTGGTTAATACTCCAGCTTACTGTATTACTACATCATACTGATACTGGTTAATACTCCACCTTACTGCATTACTACATCACACTGATACTGGTTAATACTCCATCTTACTGTATCATCATAGTTATACTGTTTAATGCTCTAGTTTACTGTTTGGCTTCATGACACTGATACTGGTTAATACGCCAGCTTACTGTATTAACATATTGATACTGTTTAATCCTCCAGCTTATTGTATTACTACATCACACTGTTACTGGCTAATACTCCAGCTTATTGTTTCATCAAAGTGATACTGTTTAATACTCCAGCTTACTGTATTAGTACATCACCTTGATACTGGTTATTACTCCAGCTTACTGCATCATCATACTGTGACTGTTTAATACTCCAGTTCATTGTATCACTGCATCACACTGGTACTGGTTAATACACCAGATTACTGTTTTACTACATCACACTGATACTAGCTAATACTCCAACTTATTGTCTTGCTACATCACACTGATACTGGTTAATCCTCCAGCTTACTGTATTACTACATCACATTGATACTGGTTAATACTCCAGCTTACTGTATCATTATAGTGATACTGTTTAATCCTCCAGTTTACTATATTACTACATCACACTGATATTGGTAAATGCTCCAGCTTACTGTATTACTACATCGCAATGATACTGTTAATACTCCAGCTTATTTTATCATCGTAGTGATACTGTTAAATACTCCAGCTTACTGTATTACGACATCACACTGATCCTGCTTAAAACTCCAGCTTACTGTATTACTACATCACACCGATACTGGTTAATACTCCAGTTTACTGTATTACTACACCACACTGATACAGGTGAATACTCCAGCTTACTGTATTACTACATCATGTTGATACTGGTTAATACTCCAGATGACTAACATCATAGTAACACTGTTTAATACTCCAGCTTACTGCATTAATACATCACACTGATACTGGTTAATACTCCAGCTTATTGTATCATCATACTGTTACTGGTTAATAATCCAGTTTACTGTATTACTACGTCACACTGATACTGGTTAATACTCCAGTTTACTGTGTTACTACATCACACTGATACTGGTTAATACTCCAGATTACTGTATTACTACATCACTCTGATATAGTTAATATTCCATCTTATTGTATCATCATACTGATACTGGTTAATAGTCCATCTTACTCTGTTACTACATCACACTGATACTGGTTAATACTCCAGCTTATTTTATCATCGTAGTGATACTGTTAAATACTCCAGCTTACTGTATTACGACATAACACTGATCCTGGTTAAAACTTCAGCTTACTGTATTACTACATCACACCGATACTGGTTAATACTCCAGTTTACTGTATTACTACACCACACTGATACAGGTGAATACTCCAGCTTACTGTATCATCATAGTGATACTGGTTAATACTCCATCTTACTCTGTTACTACATCACACTGATACTGGTTAATACCCCAGCTTACTGTATTACTACATCACACTGATACTGGTTAATACTCCAGCTTATTTTATCATCGTAGTGATACTGTTAAATACTCCAGCTTACTGTATTACGACATAACACTGATCCTGGTTAAAACTTCAGCTTACTGTATTACTACATCACACCGATACTGGTTAATACTCCAGTTTACTGTATTACTACACCACACTGATACAGGTGAATACTCCAGCTTACTGTATCATCATAGTGATACTGGTTAATACTCCATCTTACTCTGTTACTACATCACACTGATACTGGTTAATACCCCAGCTTACTGTATTACTGCATCACACTGATCCTGGTTAATACTCCAGCTTATTGTATCATCATAGTGATACTGTTAAATACTCCAGCTTACTGTATTACTACATCACACTGATACTGGTTAATACTCCCGCTTACTGTATTACTACACCACACTGATACTGGTTAATGCTCCACCTAACTGTATCACTGCATGACACTGATACTGGTTATTACTCCAGCTTACTGTTTCATCATACTGTGACTGTTTAATGCTCCAGCTTATTGTATTACTACATCATACTGATACTGGTTAATACTCCAGCTTACTGTATTACTGCATCACACTGATACTGGTTAATACTCCAGATTAATGTTTTACTACATCACTCTGATACTGTTAATACTCCATCTTATTGTATCATCATACTGATACTGGTTAACACTCCATCTTACTCTGTTACTACATCACACTGATACTGGTTAATACTCCAGTTTACTGTATTACTACACCACACTGAGACAGTTGAATACTCCAGCTTACTGTTTTATGACATCATGTTGATACTGGTTAATACTCCAGCTGACTGTAACATCATCGTAACACTGTTTAATCCTCCAGCTTACTGTATTACTACATCACACTGATACTGGTTAATACTCCAGCTTACTGTATTACTACATCACACTGATACTGGTTAATACTGCAGCTTATTGTATTACCACATCACACTGATACTGGTTAATGCTCCACCTAACTGTATCACTGCATGACACTGATACTGGTTATTACTCCAGCTTACTGTTTCATCATACTGTGACTGTTTAATGCTCCAGCTTATTGTATCACTACATCACACCGATACTGGTTAATGCTTCAGTTTATTGTATCACTACATCACATTGATACTGGTTAATACTGCAGCTTACTGTATCATCATAGTGATACTGTTTAATCCTCCAGTTTACTATGTTACTACATCACACTGATATTGGTTGATGCTCCAGCTTATTGTATCATTATACTGTTACTGGTTAATAATCCAGTTTACTGTATTAGTACATCATACTGATACAGGTTAATACTCCAGCTTACTGTGACTACATCACACTGATACTGGTTACTACTCCAGATTACTGTATTACTACATCACTCTGATACTGTTAATACTCCATCTATTGTATCATCATACTGATTACTGGTTAATACTCCATCTTACTCTGTTACTACATCACACTGATACTGGTTAATACTCCAGCTCATTTTATCATCATAGTGATACTGTCATATACTCCAGCTTGCTGTATTACGACATCACACTAATACTAGTTAATACTCCAGCTTGCTGTCTAACTACATCACAATGATACTGCTTAATACTCCAGATTACTGTATCATAATAGTGATCCTGTTTAATCCTCCAGCTTATTGTATTACTACATCACACTGATAATGGCTAATACTCCAGCTTATTGTTTCTTCAAAGTGATACTGTTTAATACTCCAGCATACTGTATTCCGACATCACCTTGATACTGGTTAATACTCCAGCTTGCTGTATTACTACATCACACTGATACTGGTTATTACTCCAGCTTACTGTATCATCATACTGTGACTGTTTAATACTCCAGCTTATTGTATCACTACATCACACTGGTACTGGTTAATACTCCAGCTTACTGTATTACTACATCACCTTGATACTGGTTAATACTCCAGCTTGCTTTATTACTACATCACACTGATTCTGGTTATTACTCCAGCTTACTGTATCATCATACTGTGACTGTTTAATACTCCAGCTCATTGTGTCACTGCATCACACTAATACTGGTTAATACTCCAACTTATTGTCTTGCTACATCACACTGATACTGGTTAATACTCCAGCTTACTGTATTACTACATCACATTGATACTGGTTAATACTCCAGCTTATTGTGTTACTACATCACACTGATACTGGTTAATACTCCAGCTCATTTTATTATCATAGTGATACTGTTAAATACTCCAGCTTACTGTATTACGACATCAGACTAATCCTGGTTAAAACTCCATCTTACTGTAGTACTACATCACACTGATCCTGGTTAATACTCCAGCTAACTGTATCATTACATCACACTGATCCTGGTTAATACTCCAGCTAACTGTATTACTACACCACACTGATACAGTTGAATACTCCAGCTGACTGTATGACTACATCATGTTGATACTGGTTAATATTCCAGATGACTGTAACATCATAGTAACACTGTTTAATCCGGCAGCTTCCTGTATTACTACATCACACTGATACTGGTTAATACTCCAGCTTACTGTATTACTACATCACATTGATCCTGGTTAATACTCCAGCTGACTGTATGACTACATCATGTTGATACTGGTTAATATTCCAGATGACTGCAACATCATAGTAACACTGTTTAATCCGGCAGCTTCCTGTATTACTACATCACACTGATACTGGTTAATACTCCAGCTTACTGTATTACTACATCACATTGATACTGGTTAATACTCCAGCTTGCTGTATTACTACATCACACTGATACTGGTTAATACTCCAGTTTACTGCATTACTACATCACTGTGATACTGGTTAATACTCCAGCTAACTGTATCATTACATCACACTGATACTGGTTATTACTCCAGCTTACTGTATCATCATACTGTGTCTGTTTAATACTCCAGCTTATTGTATCACTACATCACACTGGTACTGGTTAATACTCCAGCTTACTGTATTACTACATTACACTGTTACTGGTTAATACTCCAGCTTCTTGTATTACTACATCACACTGATACTGGTTAATACTCCTGCTTACTGTATTACTTAATCACACTGATACTGGTTAATACTCCCGCTTACTGTATTATTACATCACACTGATACTGGTTAATACACCAGCTTGCTGCATTGCTACATCACACTGATACTGGTTAATACTCCAGCTTATTGTATCTTCATAGTGATAATGTTTAATACTACAGCTTACTGTATTACTACATCACATTGATACTGGTTAATACTCCAGCTTACTGTATCATTATAGTGATACTGTTTAATCCTCCAGTTTACTATATTACTACATCACACTGATATTGGTAAATGCTCCAGCTTACTGTATTACTACATCGCAATGATACTTGCTAATACTCCATCTTACTGTGTTACTACATCACACTGATACTGTTAATACTCCATCTTATTGTATCATCACACTGATACTGGTAAATACCCCAGCTTACTTTATTACTGCATCACACTGATACTGGTTAATACTCCAGCTTATTTTATCATCGTAGTGATACTGTTAAATACTCCAGCTTACTGTATTACGACATCACACTGATCCTGGTTAAAACTCCAGCTTACTGTATTACTACATCACACCGATACTGGTTAATACTCCAGTTTACTGTATTACTACACCACACTGATACAGGTGAATACTCCAGCTTACTGTATTACTACATCATGTTGATACTGGTTAATACTCCAGATGACTGTAACATCATCGTAACACTGTTTAATCCTCCAGCTTACTGTAGTACAACATCACACTGATACTGGTTAATACTCCAGCTTGCTGTATTACTACATTACACTGATACTGGTTAATACTCCAGCTTACTGTATTACCACATCACACTGATACTGGTTAATACTCCAGCTTACTGTATCATCATAGTGATACTGTTTAATACTCCAGCTTTCTGTATTACTACATCATACTGATACTGGTTAATACTCCAGCTTACTGTATTACCACATCACACTGATACTGGTTAATACTCCAGCTTACTGTATCATCATAGTGATACTGTTTAATACTCCAGCTTTCTGTATTACTACATCATACTGATACTGGTTAATACTCCAGCTTACTGTATTACCACATCACACTGATACTGGTTAATACTCCAGCTTACTGTATCATCATAGTGATACTGTTTAATACTCCAGCTTACTGTATGACCACATCACACTGATACTGGTTAATACTCCAGCTTATTGTATCATCATAGTGATACTGTTTAATACTCCAGCTTTCTGTATTACTACATCATACTGATACTGGTTAATACTCCAGCTTACTGTATTACTGCATCACACTGATACTGGTTAATACTCCAGATTAATGTTTTACTACATCACTCTGATACTGTTAATACTCCATCTTATTGTATCATCATACTGATACTGGTTAACACTCCATCTTACTCTGTTACTACATCACACTGATACTGGTTAATACTCCAGTTTACTGTATTACTACACCACACTGAGACAGTTGAATACTCCAGCTTACTGTTTTATGACATCATGTTGATACTGGTTAATACTCCAGCTGACTGTAACATCATCGTAACACTGTTTAATCCTCCAGCTTACTGTATTACTACATCACACTGATACTGGTTAATACTCCAGCTTACTGTATTACTACATCACACTGATACTGGATATTACTCCAGCTTACTGTATCATCACACTGAGTGTTTAATACTCCAGCTTATTGTATCACTACATCACACTAATACTGGTTAATACTTCAACATACTGTATTACTACATCATATTGATACTGGTTAATACTCCGGCTTACTGTATCACTGCATGACACGGATACTGGTTATTACTCCAACTTACTGTTTCATCATACTGTGACTGTTTAATGCTCCAGCTTGTTGTATCACTACATCACACCGACACTGGTTAATGCTTCAGTTTATTGTATCACAACATCACACTGGTACTAGTTAATACTACAGCTTACTGTATTACTACATCACATTGATACTGGTTAATACTCCAGCTTACTGTATCATTATAGTGATACTATTTAATCCTCCAGTTTACTATATTACTACATCACACTGATATTGGTTAATGCTCCAGCTTACTGTATTACTACATCGCGATGATACTTGTTAATACTCCAGCTTACTGCATTAATACATCACACTGATACTGGTTAATACTCCATCTTACTGTATTACTACATCACACTGATACTGTTAATACTCCAGCTTATTGTATCATCATACTGTTACTGGTTAATAATCCAGTTTACTGTATTACTACGTCACACTGATACTGGTTAATACTCCAGTTTACTGTTACTACATCACACTGATACTGGTTAATACTCCAGATTACTGTATTACTACATCACACTGATACTGGTTAATACTCCAGATTACTGTATTACTACATCACTCTGATACAGTTAATATTCCATCTTATTGTATCATCATACTGATACTGGTTAATAGTCCATCTTACTCTGTTACTACATCACACTGATACTGGTTAATACCCCAGCTTATTTTATCATCGTAGTGATACTGTTAAATACTCCAGCTTACTGTATTACGACATCACACTGATCCTGGTTAAAACTTCAGCTTACTGTATTACTACATCACACCGATACTGGTTAATACTCCAGTTTACTGTATTACTACACCACACTGATACAGGTGAATACTCCAGCTTACTGTATCATCATAGTGATACTGGTTAATACTCCATCTTACTCTGTTACTACATCACACTGATACTGGTTAATACCCCAGCTTACTGTATTACTGCATCACACTGATCCTGGTTAATACTCCAGCTTATTGTATCATCATAGTGATACTGTTAAATACTCCAGCTTACTGTATTACTACATCACACTGATACTGGTTAATACTCCCGCTTACTGTATTACTACACCACACTGATACTGGTTAATGCTCCACCTAACTGTATCACTGCATGACACTGATACTGGTTATTACTCCAGCTTACTGTTTCATCATACTGTGACTGTTTAATGCTCCAGCTTATTGTATTACTACATCATACTGATACTGGTTAATACTCCAGCTTACTGTATTACTGCATCACTCTGATACTGTTAATACTCCATCTTATTGTATCATCATACTGATACTGGTTAACACTCCATCTTACTCTGTTACTACATCACACTGATACTGGTTAATACTCCAGTTTACTGTATTACTACACCACACTGAGACAGTTGAATACTCCAGCTTACTGTTTTATGACATCATGTTGATACTGGTTAATACTCCAGCTGACTGTAACATCATCGTAACACTGTTTAATCCTCCAGCTTACTGTAGTACAACATCACACTGATACTGGTTAATACTCCAGCTTGCTGTATTACCACATCACACTGATACTGGTTAATACTCCAGCTTACTGTATCATCATAGTGATACTGTTTAATACTCCAGCTTTCTGTATTACTACATCATACTGATACTGGTTAATACTCCAGCTTACTGTATTACCACATCACACTGATACTGGTTAATACTCCAGCTTTCTGTATTACTACATCATACTGATACTGGTTAATACTCCAGCTTACTGTATTACCACATCACACTGATACTGGTTAATACTCCAGCTTACTGTATCATCATAGTGATACTGTTTAATACTCCAGCTTTCTGTATTACTACATCACACTGATACTGGTTAATACTCCAGCTTACTGTATCATCATAGTGATACTGTTTAATACTCCAGCTTACTGTATGTCCACATCACACTGATACTGGTTAATACTCCAGCTTATTGTATCATCATAGTGATACTGTTTAATACTCCAGCTTTCTGTATTACTACATCATACTGATACTGGTTAATACTCCAGCTTACTGTATTACTGCATCACACTGATACTGGTTAATACTCCAGATTAATGTTTTACTACATCACTCTGATACTGTTAATACTCCATCTTATTGTATCATCATACTGATACTGGTTAACACTCCATCTTACTCTGTTACTACATCACACTGATACCGGTTAATACTCCAGTTTACTGTATTACTACACCACACTGAGACAGTTGAATACTCCAGCTTACTGTTTTATGACATCATGTTGATACTGGTTAATACTCCAGCTGACTGTAACATCATCGTAACACTGTTTAATCCTCCAGCTTACTGTATTACTACATCACACTGATACTGGTTAATACTCCAGCTTACTGTATTACTACATCACACTGATACTGGTTATTACTCCAGCTTACTGTATCATCACACTGAGTGTTTAATACTCCAGCTTATTGTATCACTACATCACACTGGTACTGGATAATACTCCAGCTTACTGCATTACTACATCACACTGATACTCGCTAATACTCCAGCTTATTGCATCACTGCATCACACTAATACTGGTTAATACTTCAACATACTGTATTACTACATCATATTGATACTGGTTAATACTCCGGCTTACTGTATCACTGCATGACACGGATACTGGTTATTACTCCAACTTACTGTTTCATCATAGTGATACTGTTTAATGCTCCAGCTTATTGTATCACTACATCACACCGACACTGGTTAATGCTTCAGTTTATTGTATCACAACATCACACTGGTACTAATTAATACTACAGCTTACTGTATTACTACATCACATTGATACTGGTTAATACTCCAGCTTACTGTATCATTATAGTGATACTATTTAATCCTCCAGTTTACTATATTACTACATCACACTGATATTGGTTAATAATCCAGTTTACTGTATTACTACGTCACACTGATACTGGTTAATACTCCAGTTTACTGTTACTACATCACACTGATACTGGTTAATACTCCAGATTACTGTATTACTACATCACTCTGATACTGTTAATACTCCATCTTATTGTATCATCATACTGATACTGGTTAACACTCCATCTTACTCTGTTACTACATCACACTGATACTGGTTAATACTCCAGTTTACTGTATTACTACACCACACTGAGACAGTTGAATACTCCAGCTTACTGTTTTATGACATCATGTTGATACTGGTTAATACTCCAGCTGACTGTAACATCATCGTAACACTGTTTAATCCTCCAGCTTACTGTATTACTACATCACACTGATACTGGTTAATACTCCAGCTTACTGTATTACTACATCACACTGATACTGGTTATTACTCCAGCTTACTGTATCATCACACTGAGTGTTTAATACTCCAGCTTATTGTATCACTACATCACACTAATACTGGTTAATACTTCAACATACTGTATTACTACATCATATTGATACTGGTTAATACTCCGGCTTACTGTATCACTGCATGACACGGATACTGGTTATTACTCCAACTTACTGTTTCATCATACTGTGACTGTTTAATGCTCCAGCTTGTTGTATCACTACATCACACCGACACTGGTTAATGCTTCAGTTTATTGTATCACAACATCACACTGGTACTAGTTAATACTACAGCTTACTGTATTACTACATCACATTGATACTGGTTAATACTCCAGCTTACTGTATCATTATAGTGATACTATTTAATCCTCCAGTTTACTATATTACTACATCACACTGATATTGGTTAATGCTCCAGCTTACTGTATTACTACATCGCGATGATACTTGTTAATACTCCAGCTTACTGCATTAATACATCACACTGATACTGGTTAATACTCCATCTTACTGTATTACTACATCACACTGATACTGTTAATACTCCAGCTTATTGTATCATCATACTGTTACTGGTTAATAATCCAGTTTACTGTATTACTACGTCACACTGATACTGGTTAATACTCCAGTTTACTGTTACTACATCACACTGATACTGGTTAATACTCCAGATTACTGTATTACTACATCACACTGATACTGGTTAATACTCCAGATTACTGTATTACTACATCACTCTGATACAGTTAATATTCCATCTTATTGTATCATCATACTGATACTGGTTAATAGTCCATCTTACTCTGTTACTACATCACACTGATACTGGTTAATACTCCAGCTTATTTTATCATCGTAGTGATACTGTTAAATACTCCAGCTTACTGTATTACGACATCACACTGATCCTGGTTAAAACTTCAGCTTACTGTATTACTACATCACACCGATACTGGTTAATACTCCAGTTTACTGTATTACTACACCACACTGATACAGGTGAATACTCCAGCTTACTGTATCATCATAGTGATACTGGTTAATACTCCATCTTACTCTGTTACTACATCACACTGATACTGGTTAATACCCCAGCTTACTGTATTACTGCATCACACTGATCCTGGTTAATACTCCAGCTTATTGTATCATCATAGTGATACTGTTAAATACTCCAGCTTACTGTATTACTACATCACACTGATACTGGTTAATACTCCCGCTTACTGTATTACTACACCACACTGATACTGGTTAATGCTCCACCTAACTGTATCACTGCATGACACTGATACTGGTTATTACTCCAGCTTACTGTTTCATCATACTGTGACTGTTTAATGCTCCAGCTTATTGTATTACTACATCATACTGATACTGGTTAATACTCCAGCTTACTGTATTACTGCATCACACTGATACTGGTTAATACTCCAGATTAATGTTTTACTACATCACTCTGATACTGTTAATACTCCATCTTATTGTATCATCATACTGATACTGGTTAACACTCCATCTTACTCTGTTACTACATCACACTGATACTGGTTAATACTCCAGTTTACTGTATTACTACACCACACTGAGACAGTTGAATACTCCAGCTTACTGTTTTATGACATCATGTTGATACTGGTTAATACTCCAGCTGACTGTAACATCATCGTAACACTGTTTAATCCTCCAGCTTACTGTAGTACAACATCACACTGATACTGGTTAATACTCCAGCTTGCTGTATTACCACATCACACTGATACTGGTTAATACTCCAGCTTACTGTATCATCATAGTGATACTGTTTAATACTCCAGCTTTCTGTATTACTACATCATACTGATACTGGTTAATACTCCAGCTTACTGTATTACCACATCACACTGATACTGGTTAATACTCCAGCTTTCTGTATTACTACATCATACTGATACTGGTTAATACTCCAGCTTACTGTATTACCACATCACACTGATACTGGTTAATACTCCAGCTTACTGTATCATCATAGTGATACTGTTTAATACTCCAGCTTTCTGTATTACTACATCACACTGATACTGGTTAATACTCCAGCTTACTGTATCATCATAGTGATACTGTTTAATACTCCAGCTTACTGTATGTCCACATCACACTGATACTGGTTAATACTCCAGCTTATTGTATCATCATAGTGATACTGTTTAATACTCCAGCTTTCTGTATTACTACATCATACTGATACTGGTTAATACTCCAGCTTACTGTATTACTGCATCACACTGATACTGGTTAATACTCCAGATTAATGTTTTACTACATCACTCTGATACTGTTAATACTCCATCTTATTGTATCATCATACTGATACTGGTTAACACTCCATCTTACTCTGTTACTACATCACACTGATACTGGTTAATACTCCAGTTTACTGTATTACTACACCACACTGAGACAGTTGAATACTCCAGCTTACTGTTTTATGACATCATGTTGATACTGGTTAATACTCCAGCTGACTGTAACATCATCGTAACACTGTTTAATCCTCCAGCTTACTGTATTACTACATCACACTGATACTGGTTAATACTCCAGCTTACTGTATTACTACATCACACTGATACTGGTTATTACTCCAGCTTACTGTATCATCACACTGAGTGTTTAATACTCCAGCTTATTGTATCACTACATCACACTGGTACTGGATAATACTCCAGCTTACTGCATTACTACATCACACTGATACTCGCTAATACTCCAGCTTATTGCATCACTGCATCACACTAATACTGGTTAATACTTCAACATACTGTATTACTACATCATATTGATACTGGTTAATACTCCGGCTTACTGTATCACTGCATGACACGGATACTGGTTATTACTCCAACTTACTGTTTCATCATAGTGATACTGTTTAATGCTCCAGCTTATTGTATCACTACATCACACCGACACTGGTTAATGCTTCAGTTTATTGTATCACAACATCACACTGGTACTAATTAATACTACAGCTTACTGTATTACTACATCACATTGATACTGGTTAATACTCCAGCTTACTGTATCATTATAGTGATACTATTTAATCCTCCAGTTTACTATATTACTACATCACACTGATATTGGTTAATAATCCAGTTTACTGTATTACTACGTCACACTGATACTGGTTAATACTCCAGTTTACTGTTACTACATCACACTGATACTGGTTAATACTCCAGATTACTGTATTACTACATCACTCTGATACAGTTAATATTCCATCTTATTGTATCATCATACTGATACTGGTTAATAGTCCATCTTACTCTGTTACTACATCACACTGATACTGGTTAATACTCCAGCTTATTTTATCATCGTAGTGATACTGTTAAATACTCCAGCTTACTGTATTACGACATCACACTGATCCTGGTTAAAACTTCAGCTTACTGTATTACTACATCACACCGATACTGGTTAATACTCCAGTTTACTGTATTACTACACCACACTGATACAGGTGAATACTCCAGCTTACTGTATCATCATAGTGATACTGGTTAATACTCCATCTTACTCTGTTACTACATCACACTGATACTGGTTAATACCCCAGCTTACTGTATTACTGCATCACACTGATCCTGGTTAATACTCCAGCTTATTGTATCATCATAGTGATACTGTTAAATACTCCAGCTTACTGCATTACTACATCACACTGATACTGGTTAATACTCCCGCTTACTGTATTACTACACCACACTGATACTGGTTAATGCTCCACCTAACTGTATCACTGCATGACACTGATACTGGTTATTACTCCAGCTTACTGTTTCATCATACTGTGACTGTGTAATGCTCCAGCTTATTGTATTACTACATCATACTGATACTGGTTAATACTCCAGCTTACTGTATTACTGCATCACACTGATACTGGTTAATACTCCAGATTAATGTTTTACTACATCACTCTGATACTGTTAATACTCCATCTTATTGTATCATCATACTGATACTGGTTAACACTCCATCTTACTCTGTTACTACATCACACTGATACTGGTTAATACTCCAGTTTACTGTATTACTACACCACACTGAGACAGTTGAATACTCCAGCTTACTGTTTTATGACATCATGTTGATACTGGTTAATACTCCAGCTGACTGTAACATCATAGTGATACTGTTTAATACTCCAGCTTTCTGTATTACTACATCATACTGATACTGGTTAATACTCCAGCTTACTGTATTACCACATCACACTGATACTGGTTAATACTCCAGCTTACTGTATCATCATAGTGATACTGTTTAATACTCCAGCTTTCTGTATTACTACATCATACTGATACTGGTTAATACTCCAGCTTACTGTATTACTACATCACACCGATACTGGTTAATACTCCAGTTTACTGTATTACTACACCACACTGATACAGGTGAATACTCCAGCTTACTGTATTACTACATCATGTTGATACTGGTTAATACTCCAGATGACTGTAACATCATAGTAACACTGTTTAATACTCCAGCTTACTGCATTAATACATCACACTGATACTGGTTAATACTCCAGCTTATTGTATCATCATACTGTTACTGGTTAATAATCCAGTTTACTGTATTACTACGTCACACTGATACTGGTTAATACTCCAGTTTACTGTTTTATGACATCATGTTGATACTGGTTAATACTCCAGCTGACTGTAACATCATCGTAACACTGTTTAATCCTCCAGCTTACTGTATTACTACATCACACTGATACTGGTTAATACTCCAGCTTACTGTATTACTACATCACACTGATACTGGTTAATACTGCAGCTTATTGTATTACCACATCACACTGATACTGGTTAATGCTCTACCTAACTGTATCACTGCATGACACTGATACTGGTTATTACTCCAGCTTACTGTTTCATCATACTGTGACTGTGTAATGCTCCAGCTTATTGTATCACTACATCACACCGATACTGGTTAATGCTTCAGTTTATTGTATCACTACATCACATTGATACTGGTTAATACTGCAGCTTACTGTATCATCATAGTGATACTGTTTAATCCTCCAGTTTACTATGTTACTACATCACACTGATATTGGTTGATGCTCCAGCTTATTGTATCATTATACTGTTACTGGTTAATAATCCAGTTTACTGTATTAGTACATCACACTGATACAGGTTAATACTCCAGCTTACTGTGACTACATCACACTGATACTGGTTACTACTCCAGATTACTGTATTACTACATCACTCTGATACTGTTAATACTCCATCTTATTGTATCATCATACTGATTACTGGTTAATACTCCATCTTACTCTGTTACTACATCACACTGATACTGGTTAATACTCCAGCTCATTTTATCATCATAGTGATACTGTCATATACTCCAGCTTACTGTATTACGACATCACACTAATCCTGTTTAATACTGCAGCTTACTGTATCATAATAGTGATCCTGTTTAATCCTCCACTTTACTGTATTACTACATCACACTGATACTGGTTAATACTCCAGCTTACTGTATTACTACATCACACTGATACTGTTTAATACTCCAGCTTACTGTCTTACTACATCACACTGATACTGGTTAATACTCCAGCTTGCTGTATTACTGCATCACACTGATACTGGTTAATACTCCAGCTTACTGTATCATAGTTATACTGTTTAATCCTCCAGCTTATTGTATTACTACATCACACTGATAATGGCTAATACTCCAGCTTATTGTTTCTTCAAAGTGATACTGTTTAATACTCCAGCATACTGTATTCCGACATCACCTTGATACTGGTTAATACTCCAGCTTGCTGTATTACTACATCACACTGATACTGGTTATTACTCCAGCTTACTGTATCATCATACTGTGACTGTTTAATACTCCAGCTTATTGTATCACTACATCACACTGGTACTGGTTAATACTCCAGCTTACTGTATTACTACATCACCTTGATACTGGTTAATACTCCAGCTTGCTTTATTACTACATCACACTGATACTGGTTATTACTCCAGCTTACTGTATCATCATACTGTGACTGTTTAATACTCCAGCTCATTGTGTCACTGCATCACACTAATACTGGTTAATACTCCAACTTATTGTCTTGCTACATCACACTGATACTGGTTAATACTCCAGCTTACTGTATTACTACATCACATTGATACTGGTTAATACTCCAGCAAACTGTATCATTACATCGCAATGATACTGGTTAATACTCCAGCTTATTGTGTTACTACATCACACTGACACTGGCTAATACTCCAGCTTACTGCATTACTACATCACACTGATACTGGTTAATACTCCAGCTTGCTGTATTACTACATCACACTGATACTGGTTAATACTCCAGCTTACTGTATTACTACATCACACTGATACTGGTTAATACTCCAGCTTGCTGTATTACAACATCACACTGATACTGGTTAATACTCCAGCTTACTGTACCATCATAGTTATACTGTTTAATGCTCCAGTTTACTGTTTCGCTACATGACACTGATACTCGTTAATATGCCAGCTTACTGTATTAACATATTGATACTGTTGAAACCTCCAGCTTATTGTATTACTACATCACACTGTTACTGGCTAATACTCCAGCTTATTGTTTCATCAAAGTGTTACTGTTTAATACTCCAGCTTACTGTATTACTACATCACCTTGATACTGGTTAATACTCCAGCTTGCTTTATTACTACATCACACTGATACTGGTTATTACTCCAGCTTACTGTATCATCATACTGTGACTGTTTAATACTCCAGCTCATTGTGTCACTGCATCACACTAATACTGGTTAATACTCCAACTTATTGTCTTGCTACATCACACTGATACTGGTTAATACTCCAGCTTACTGTATTACTACATCACATTGATACTGGTTAATACTCCAGCAAACTGTATCATTACATCGCAATGATACTGGTTAATACTCCAGCTTATTGTGTTACTACATCACACTGATACTGGTTAATACTCCAGCTCATTTTATTATCATAGTGATACTGTTAAATACTCCAGCTTACTGTATTACGACATCAGACTAATCCTGGTTAATACTCCAGCTAACTGTATCATTACATCACACTGATCCTGGTTAATACTCCAGCTAACTGTATTACTACACCACACTGATACAGTTGAATACTCCAGCTGACTGTATGACTACATCATGTTGATACTGGTTAATATTCCAGATGACTGTAACATCATAGTAACACTGTTTAATCCGGCAGCTTCCTGTATTACTACATCACACTGATACTGGTTAATACTCCAGCTTACTGTATTACTACATCACACTGATACTGGTTAATACTCCAGTTTACTGCATTACTACATCACTGTGATACTGGTTAATACTCCAGCTAACTGTATCATTACATCACACTGATACTGGTTATTACTCCAGCTTACTGTATCATCATACTGTGTCTGTTTAATACTCCAGCTTATTGTATCACTACATCACACTGGTACTGGTTAATACTCCAGCTTACTGTATTACTACATTACACTGTTACTGGTTAGTACTCCAGCTTCTTGTATTACTACATCACACTGATACTGGTTAATACTCCCGCTTACTGTATTATTACATCACACTGATACTGGTTAATACACCAGCTTGCTGCATTGCTACATCACACTGATACTGGTTAATACTCCAGCTTATTGTATCTTCATAGTGATAATGTTTAATCCTCCAGCTTACTGTATTACTACATCACACTGATGCTGGTTAATACTCCAGCTTGCTGCATTGCTACATCACACTGATACTGGTTAATACTCCAGCTTATTGTATCCTCATAGTGATAATGTTTAATACTCCAGCTTATTGTATCACTACATCACACTGGTACTGGTTAATACTCCAGCTTACTGTATTGCTACATCACACTGATACTTGCTAATACTCCAGCTTATTGTATCATCATAGTGATACTGATTAATACTCCAGCTTACTGTATTACTACATCACACTGATACTGGTTAATACTCCCGCTTACTGTATTACTACATTACACTGTTACTGGTTAATACTCCAGCTTATTGTATTACTACATCACACTGATACTGTTTAATACTCCCGCTTACTGCATTACTACATTACACTGATACTGGTTAATATTCCAGCTTGCTGCATTGCTACATCACACTGATGCTGGTTAATACTCCAGCTTATTGTTTCTTCGTAGTGATACTGATTAATACTCCAGCTTACTATATTACTACATCACACTGATACTGGTTAATACTCCCGCTTACTGTATTACTACATTACACTGTTACTGGTTAATACTCCAGCGTCTTGTATTACTACATCACACTGATTCTGGTTAATACTCCCGCTTACTGTATTACTACATCACACTGATACTGGTTAATACTCCCGCTTACTGTATTATTACATAACACTGATACTGGTTAATACTCCAGCTTGCTGCATTACTCCATCACACTGCTACTGGTTAATACTCCAGCTTATTGTATCTTCATAGTGATAATGTTTAATCCTCCAGCTTACTGTATTACTACATCACACTGATACTGGTTAATACTCCAGCTTGCTGCATTGCTACATCACACTGATACTGGTTAATACTCCAGCTTATTGTATCTTCATAGTGATAATGTTTAATACTCCAGCTTACTACATTACTACATCACACTGATACTGGTTAATACTCCAGCTTACTGTATTACTACATCATACTGATACTGGTTAATACTCCAGCTTATTGTATCTTCATAGTGATAATGTTTAATACTCCAGCTTACTACATTACTACATCACACTGATACTGGTTAATACTCCAGCTTACTGTATTACTACATCACACTGATACTGGTTAATACTCCCGCTTACTGCATTACTACATCACTGTGATACTGGTTAATAATCCAGCTAACTATATCATTACATCACACTGATACTGGTTATTACTCCAGCTTACTGTATCATCATCCTGTGTCTGTTTAATACTCCAGCTTATTGTATCACTACATCACACTGGTACTGGTTAATACTCCAGCTTACTGTATTGCTACATCACACTGATACTAGATAATACTCCAGCTTATTGTATCATCATACTGATACTGATTAATATTCCAGCTTACTGTTCTACTACATTGCACTGTTACTGGTTAATACTCCAGCTTATTGTATTACTACATCACACTGATACTGGCTAATACTCCCGCTTACTGTATTACTACATCACACTGATACTGGTTAATACTCCCGCTTACTGTATTATTACATAACACTGATACTGGTTAATACTTCAGCTTGCTGCATTGCTACATCACACTGATACTGGTTAATACTCCAGCTTATTGTATCTTCATAGTGATAATGTTTAATACTCCAGCTTATTGTATTACTACATCACACTGATACTGGTTAATACTCCAGCTTATTGTATCTTCATAGTGATACTGTTTAATCCTCCAGTTTACTGTATTACTACATCACACTGATACTGATTAATACTCCAGCTGATTGTATCTTCATAGTGATACTGTTTAATCCTCCAGCTTACTGTATTACTACATCACACTGATACTGATTAATACTCCAGCTTATTGTATCTTCATAGTGATACTGTTTAATCCTCCAGCTTACTGTATTACTACATCACACTGATACTGTTTAATCCTCCAGCTTATTGTATTACTACATCACACTGATACTGATTAATACTCCAGCTTATTGTATCTTCATAGTGATACTGTTTAATCCTCCAGCTTACTGTATTACTACATCACACTGATACTGATTAATACTCCAGCTTATTGTATCTTCATAGTGATACTGTTTAATCCTCCAGCTTACTGTATTACTACATCACACTGATACTGATTAATACTCCAGCTTATTGTATCTTCATAGTGATACTGTTTAATCCTCCAGCTTACTGTATTACTACATCACACTGATACTGGTTAATACTCCAGCTGGCTGCATTTCTACATCACACTGATACTGGTTAATACTCCCGCTCACTGCATTACTACATCACACTGATACTGGTTAATACTCCCGCTTCCTGTATTACTACATCACACTGACACTGGTTAATACTCCAGTTTACTGCATTACTACATCACTGTGATACTGGTTAATAATCCAGCTAACTATATCATTACATCACACTGATACTGGTTATTACTCCAGCTTACTGTATCATCATCCTGTGTCTGTTTAATACTCCAGCTTATTGTCTCACTACATCACACTGGTACTGGTTAATACTCCAGCTTACTGTATTGCTACATCACACTGATACTAGATAATACTCCAGCTTATTGTATCTTCATAGTGATAATGTTTAATACTCCAGCTTATTGTATCACTACAACACACTGATACTGGTTAATACTCCAGCTTACCGTATTACTACATCATACTGATACTGGTTAATTCTCCAGCTTACTGTATTACTACATCATACTGATACTGGTTAATACTCTATCTTTCTGTATTACTACATCATTCTGATCCTGGGTAATACACCAGCTTGCTATATTACTACATCACACTGGTCCTTCAGTAAACAGGGGCTATTTAGACAGTGTCCTACAGTCAGCAGGGGCTCTTTAGACAGTGTCCGACAGAAAACTGGAGCTATTTAGACAGTGTCCTACAGTAAACAGGGGCTATTTACACAGTGCCCTAGTCTACTGGGGCTATTTAGTGTCCTACAGGAATCAGGGTCTATTTAAACAGTGTCCTGCAGAAACCAGTGGCTATTTAGACAATGTCCGACAGTTAACGGGCTATTTATACAGGGTCCTACAGAGAACTGGAGCTATTTAGACAGTGTCCTGCAATAAACAGGGGCTATTTAGAGAGTGTCCGACAGTAAACAGTGGCTATTTAGACAGTGTTTTGCAGAAAACAGTGGCTATTTAGACAATGTCCTACTGAGAACTGGAGCTATTTAGACAGTGTCCTGCAGGAAACAGGGGCTATTTTGACAATGTCCGACAGTAAACAGGGGCTATTTAGAGAGTGTCCTGCAGGAAACAGGGGCTATTTAGACAGTGTCCTGCAGTAAACAGGGGCTATTTAGACAGTGTCCTGCAGTAAACAGGGGCTATTTAGACAGTGTCCTGCAGTAAACGGGGCCATTTAGACAGTGTCCTAAAGTAAACTGGAGCTATTTAGACAGTGTCCTACAGTAAACAGGAGCTATTTAGACAATGTCCTACAGTAAACAGGGGCCATTTAGACAGTGTCCTGCAGTAAACAGGGGCTATTTAGACAGTGTCCTGCAGTAAACAGGGGCTATTTAGACAGTGTCCTACTGTAAACAGGGGCTATTTAGACAGTCCGACAGTAAACAGGGGCTATTTAGAGAGTCCAATAGTCTACAGGGGCTATTTCGACATTGTCCCACAGAAAGATGGAGCTATTTAGACAGTGTCCTGCAGTAAACAGGGGCTATTTAAACAATGTCCGACAGTAAACAGGAGCTATTTATTCAGTGCCCAACAGTAATCAGGGTCTATTTCAACAGTGTCCTGCAGAAACCAGTGGCTATTTAGACAATGTCCTACAGTTAACAGTGTCTATTTACAGTGCCCTGCAGTAAACAGGGGCTATTTAGACAGTGTCCTACAGTTAACAGGGGCTATTAAGACAGAGCCCTACGGTAAACTGGATCTATTTAGGCAGTCCTACAGTAAACAGGGGCCATTTAGGCAGTGTCCTACAGTAAACTGGAGCTATTTAGACACCTACAGTAAACATGGTCTATTTAGACAGTCTTACAGTAAACAGGGGCTATTTAGACAGTCTCCCACAGTAAACAGGGGCTATTTAGACAGTCCCACAGTAAACAGGGGCTTTTTAGACAGTGTCCTGCAGTAAACAGGGGCTATTTAGACAGTGTCCTACAGTAAACTGGAGCTATTTAGACAGTGTCCTACAGTAAACTGGAGCTATTTAGACAGTGTCCTGCAGTAAACTGGAGCTATTTAGACTGTGTCCTACGGTAATCCGGGTCTATTTAAACAGTGTCCTGCAGAAACCTTTGGCTATTTGGAGTGTCCTACAGTAAACAGGGGCTATTTAGACAGTGTCCTACATTAAACAGGAGCTGTTTAGACAGTGTCCTGCAGTAAACAGGGGCCATTTAGACAGTGTCCTACAGTAAACTGGAGCTATTTAGACAGTGTCCTACAGTAAACAGGGGCTATTTAGACAGTGTCCTACAGTAAACTGGAGCTATTTAGACTGTCCTATAGTAAACAGGGGCTATTTAGGCAGTGTCCTACAGTAAACAGGGGCTATTTAGACAGTGTCCTGCAGGAAACAGGGGCTATTTAGCCAGTGTCCTGCAGTAAACTGGAGCTATTTCGACAGTGTCCTGCAGTAAACAGGGGCGATTTAGACAGTGTCCTGCAGTAAACTGGAGCTATTTCGACAGTGTCCTGCAGTAAACAGGGGCGATTTAGACAGTGTCCTGCAGTAAACAGGGGCGATTTAGCCAGTGTCCTGCAGTAAACTGGAGCTATTTAGACAGTGTCCTACAGTAAACAGGGGCTATTTGGACAGTGTCCTACAGTAAACAGGGGCTATTTGGACAGTGTCCTACAGTAAACTGGAGCTATTTAGACAGTGTTCTATAGTAAACAGGGGCTATTTAGGCAGTGTCCTACAGTAAACAAGGGCTATTTAGACAGTGTCCTGCAGTAAACTGGAGCTATTTCGACAGTGTCCTATAGTAAACAGGGACTATTTAGACAGTGTCCTGCAGAAACTGGAGCTATTTAGAGAGTGTCCTACAGTAAACAGGGGCTATTTAGACCGTGTCCTACAGGAAACAGGGGCTATTTAGACAGTGTCATACAGTGAACAGGGGCTATTTAGAGAGTGTCCTACAGTAAACAGGGGTTATTTAGACAGTGTCCTACAGTAAACAGGGGCTATTTAGAAATTGTCCCACAGTAAACAGGGGCTATTTAGACAGTGTCCTACAGTAAACAGGGGCTATTTAGACAGTGTCCTGCAGTAAACTGGAGCTAGTTAGACAGTGTCCTACAGTAAACAGGAGCTATTTAGACAGTGTCCTGCAGTAAACAGGGGCCATTTAGACAGTGTCCTATAGTAAACAGGAGCTATTTAGACAGTGTCCTACAGTATACAGGGTCTATTTAGAGAGTCCTACAGTAAACTGGAGCTATTTAGACAGTGTCCTATAGTAAACAGGGGCTATTTAGACAGTGTCCTACAGTAAACAGGGGCTATTTAGACAGTGTCCTGCAGTAAACTGGAGCTATTTCGACAGTGTCCTGCAGTAAACAGGGGCGATTTAGACAGTGTCCTGCAGTAAACTGGAGCTATTTAGACAGTGTCCTGCAGTAAACAGGGACTATTTAGACAGTGTCCTGCAGTAAACTGGAGCTATTTAGTGAGTGTCCCACAGTGAACAGGGGCTATTTAGACAGTGTCCGACAGTAAACAGGGGCTATTTAGACAGCGTCCTACAGTAAACAGGGGCTATTTAGACAGCGTCCTACAGTAAACAGGGGCTATTGAGAGAGTGTCCTACAGTAAACAGGGGCTATTTAGACAATGTCCTACAGTAAACTGGGGCTATTTAGACAGTGTCATACAGTGAACAGGGGCTATTTAGACAGTGTCCTACAGTAAACAGGGGCAATTTAGAAAGTGTCCCACAGGAAACAGGGGCTATTTAGACAGTGTCCGAAAGTAAACAGGGGCTATTTAGACAGTATCCTGCCGTAAACTAGAGCTATTTAGACATTGTCTTCCAGTGAACAGGGGTTATTTAGACAGTGTCCTACAGTAAACAGGAGCTATTTAGACAATGTCCTACAGTAAACAGGGGCCATTTAGACAGTGTCCTGCAGTAAACAGGGGCTATTTAGACAGTGTCCTGCAGTAAACAGGGGCTATTTAAACAGTGTCCTACTGTAAACAGGGGCTATTTAGACAGTCCGACAGTAAACAGGGGCTATTTAGAGAGTGTCCAATAGTCTACAGTGGCTATTTCGACATTGTCCCACAGAAAGATGGAGCTATTTAGACAGTGTCCTGCAGTAAACAGGGGCTATTTAAACAATGTCCGACTGTAAACAGTGTCTATTTACAGTGCCCTGCAGTAAACAGGGGCTATTTAGACAGTGTCCTACAGTAAACAGGAGCTATTTAGACACCTACAGTAAACATGGTCTATTTAGACAGTCTTACAGTAAACAGGGGCTATTTAGACAGTGTCCTACAGTAAACAGGGGCTATTTAGACAGTCCTACAGCAAACAGGGGCTATTTAGACAGTGTCCTACAGTAAACAGGGGCTATTTAGACAGTATCCTGCAGTAAACTAGAGCTATTTAGACATTGTCTTCCAGTGAACAGGGGTTATTTAGAGAGTGTCCTACAGTAAACAGGAGCTATTTAGACAGTGTCCTGCAGTAAACAGGGGCTATTTAGACAGTGTCCTACAGTAAACTGGAGCTATTTAGACAGTGTCCTACAGTAAACTGGAGCTATTTGGACAGTGTCCTGCAGTAAACTGGAGCTATTTAGACTGTGTCCTACAGTAAACAGGGGCTATTTAGACAGTATCCTGCAGTAAACTAGAGCTATTTAGACATTGTCTTCCAGTGAACAGGGGTTATTTAGAGAGTGTCCTGCAGTAAACAGGAGCTATTTAGACAGTGTCCTGCAGTAAACAGGGGCTATTTAGACAGTGTCCTACAGTAAGCAGGGGCTATTTAAACAATGTCCGACTGTAAACAGTGTCTATTTACAGTGCCCTGCAGTAAACAGGGGCTATTTAGACAGTGTCCTACAGTAAACTGGAGCTATTTAGACACCTACAGTAAACATGGTCTATTTAGACAGTCTTACAGTAAACAGGGGCTATTTAGACAGTCTCCCACAGTAAACAGGGGCTATTTAGACAGTCCCACAGTAAACAGGGGCTTTTTAGACAGTGTCCTGCAGTAAACAGGGGCTATTTAGACAGTGTCCTACAGTAAACTGGAGCTATTTAGACAGTGTCCTACAGTAAACTGGAGCTATTTAGACAGTGTCCTGCAGTAAACTGGAGCTATTTAGACTGTGTCCTACGGTAATCCGGGTCTATTTAAACAGTGTCCTGCAGAAACCTTTGGCTATTTGGAGTGTCCTACAGTAAACAGGGGCTATTTAGACAGTGTCCTACATTAAACAGGAGCTGTTTAGACAGTGTCCTGCAGTAAACAGGGGCCATTTAGACAGTGTCCTACAGTAAACTGGAGCTATTTAGACAGTGTCCTACAGTAAACAGGGGCTATTTAGACAGTGTCCTACAGTAAACTGGAGCTATTTAGACTGTCCTATAGTAAACAGGGGCTATTTAGGCAGTGTCCTACAGTAAACAGGGGCTATTTAGACAGTGTCCTGCAGGAAACAGGGGCTATTTAGCCAGTGTCCTGCAGTAAACTGGAGCTATTTCGACAGTGTCCTGCAGTAAACAGGGGCGATTTAGACAGTGTCCTGCAGTAAACTGGAGCTATTTCGACAGTGTCCTGCAGTAAACAGGGGCGATTTAGACAGTGTCCTGCAGTAAACAGGGGCGATTTAGCCAGTGTCCTGCAGTAAACTGGAGCTATTTAGACAGTGTCCTACAGTAAACAGGGGCTATTTGGACAGTGTCCTACAGTAAACAGGGGCTATTTGGACAGTGTCCTACAGTAAACAGGGGCTATTTGGACAGTGTCCTACAGTAAACTGGAGCTATTTAGACAGTGTCCTATAGTAAACAGGGGCTATTTAGGCAGTGTCCTACAGTAAACAAGGGCTATTTAGACAGTGTCCTGCAGTAAACTGGAGCTATTTCGACAGTGTCCTATAGTAAACAGGGACTATTTAGACAGTGTCCTGCAGAAACTGGAGCTATTTAGAGAGTGTCCTACAGTAAACAGGGGCTATTTAGACCGTGTCCTACAGGAAACAGGGGCTATTTAGACAGTGTCATACAGTGAACAGGGGCTATTTAGAGAGTGTCCTACAGTAAACAGGGGTTATTTAGACAGTGTCCTACAGTAAACAGGGGCTATTTAGAAATTGTCCCACAGTAAACAGGGACTATTTAGACAGTGTCCTGCAGAAACTGGAGCTATTTAGAGAGTGTCCTACAGTAAACAGGGGCTATTTAGACCGTGTCCTACAGGAAACAGGGGCTATTTAGACAGTGTCATACAGTGAACAGGGGCTATTTAGAGAGTGTCCTACAGTAAACAGGGGTTATTTAGACAGTGTCCTACAGTAAACAGGGGCTATTTAGAAATTGTCCCACAGTAAACAGGGGCTATTTAGACAGTGTCCTACAGTAAACAGGGGCTATTTAGACAGTGTCCTGCAGTAAACTGGAGCTATTTAGACATTGTCTTACAGTAAACAGGGGCTATTTAGACAGTGTCCTACAGTGAACAGGGGCTAGTTAGACAGTGTCCTACAGTAAACAGGAGCTATTTAGACAGTGTCCTGCAGTAAACAGGGGCCATTTAGACAGTGTCCTATAGTAAACAGGAGCTATTTAGACACCTACAGTAAACATGGTCTATTTAGACAGTCTTACAGTAAACAGGGGCTATTTAGACAGTCTCCCACAGTAAACAGGGGCTATTTAGACAGTCCCACAGTAAACAGGGGCTTTTTAGACAGTGTCCTGCAGTAAACAGGGGCTATTTAGACAGTGTCCTACAGTAAACTGGAGCTATTTAGACAGTGTCCTACAGTAAACTGGAGCTATTTAGACAGTGTCCTGCAGTAAACTGGAGCTATTTAGACTGTGTCCTACGGTAATCCGGGTCTATTTAAACAGTGTCCTGCAGAAACCTTTGGCTATTTGGAGTGTCCTACAGTAAACAGGGGCTATTTAGACAGTGTCCTACATTAAACAGGAGCTGTTTAGACAGTGTCCTGCAGTAAACAGGGGCCATTTAGACAGTGTCCTACAGTAAACTGGAGCTATTTAGACAGTGTCCTACAGTAAACAGGGGCTATTTAGACAGTGTCCTACAGTAAACTGGAGCTATTTAGACTGTCCTATAGTAAACAGGGGCTATTTAGGCAGTGTCCTACAGTAAACAGGGGCTATTTAGACAGTGTCCTGCAGGAAACAGGGGCTATTTAGCCAGTGTCCTGCAGTAAACTGGAGCTATTTCGACAGTGTCCTGCAGTAAACAGGGGCGATTTAGACAGTGTCCTGCAGTAAACTGGAGCTATTTCGACAGTGTCCTGCAGTAAACAGGGGCGATTTAGACAGTGTCCTGCAGTAAACAGGGGCGATTTAGCCAGTGTCCTGCAGTAAACTGGAGCTATTTAGACAGTGTCCTACAGTAAACAGGGGCTATTTGGACAGTGTCCTACAGTAAACAGGGGCTATTTGGACAGTGTCCTACAGTAAACAGGGGCTATTTGGACAGTGTCCTACAGTAAACTGGAGCTATTTAGACAGTGTCCTATAGTAAACAGGGGCTATTTAGGCAGTGTCCTACAGTAAACAAGGGCTATTTAGACAGTGTCCTGCAGTAAACTGGAGCTATTTCGACAGTGTCCTATAGTAAACAGGGACTATTTAGACAGTGTCCTGCAGAAACTGGAGCTATTTAGAGAGTGTCCTACAGTAAACAGGGGCTATTTAGACCGTGTCCTACAGGAAACAGGGGCTATTTAGACAGTGTCATACAGTGAACAGGGGCTATTTAGAGAGTGTCCTACAGTAAACAGGGGTTATTTAGACAGTGTCCTACAGTAAACAGGGGCTATTTAGAAATTGTCCCACAGTAAACAGGGACTATTTAGACAGTGTCCTGCAGAAACTGGAGCTATTTAGAGAGTGTCCTACAGTAAACAGGGGCTATTTAGACCGTGTCCTACAGGAAACAGGGGCTATTTAGACAGTGTCATACAGTGAACAGGGGCTATTTAGAGAGTGTCCTACAGTAAACAGGGGTTATTTAGACAGTGTCCTACAGTAAACAGGGGCTATTTAGAAATTGTCCCACAGTAAACAGGGGCTATTTAGACAGTGTCCTACAGTAAACAGGGGCTATTTAGACAGTGTCCTGCAGTAAACTGGAGCTATTTAGACATTGTCTTACAGTAAACAGGGGCTATTTAGACAGTGTCCTACAGTGAACAGGGGCTAGTTAGACAGTGTCCTACAGTAAACAGGAGCTATTTAGACAGTGTCCTGCAGTAAACAGGGGCCATTTAGACAGTGTCCTATAGTAAACAGGAGCTATTTAGACAGTGTCCTACAGTATACAGGGTCTATTTAGAGAGTCCTACAGTAAACTGGAGCTATTTAGACAGTGTCCTATAGTAAACAGGGGCTATTTAGACAGTGTCCTACAGTAAACAGGGGCTATTTAGACAGTGTCCTGCAGTAAACTGGAGCTATTTCGACAGTGTCCTGCAGTAAACAGGGGTGATTTAGACAGTGTCCTGCAGTAAACTGGAGCTATTTAGACAGCGTCCTACAGTAAACAGGGGCTATTTAGAGAGTGTCCTACAGTAAACAGGGGCTATTTAGACAGTGTCCTGCAGTAAACTGGAGCTATTTAGTGAGTGTCCCACAGTAAACAGGGGCTATTTAGACAGCGTCCTACAGTAAACAAGGGCTATTTAGACAGCGTCCTACAGTAAACAGGGGCTATTGAGAGAGTGTCCTACAGTAAACAGGGGCTATTTAGACAGTGTCCTACAGTAAACAGGGGCTATTTAGACAGTGTCATACAGTGAACAGGGGCTATTTAGACAGTGTCCTACAGTAAACAGGGGCAATTTAGAAAGTGTCCCACAGGAAACAGGGGCTATTTAGACAGTGTCCGAAAGTAAACAGGGGCTATTTAGACAGTATCCTGCCGTAAACTAGAGCTATTTAGACATTGTCTTCCAGTGAACAGGGGTTATTTAGACAGTGTCCTACAGTAAACAGGAGCTATTTAGACAATGTCCTACAGTAAACAGGGGCCATTTAGACAGTGTCCTGCAGTAAACAGGGGCTATTTAGACAGTGTCCTGCAGTAAACAGGGGCTATTTAAACAGTGTCCTACTGTAAACAGGGGCTATTTAGACAGTCCGACAGTAAACAGGGGCTATTTAGAGAGTGTCCAATAGTCTACAGTGGCTATTTCGACATTGTCCCACAGAAAGATGGAGCTATTTAGACAGTGTCCTGCAGTAAACAGGGGCTATTTAAACAATGTCCGACTGTAAACAGTGTCTATTTACAGTGCCCTGCAGTAAACAGGGGCTATTTAGACAGTGTCCTACAGTAAACAGGAGCTATTTAGACACCTACAGTAAACATGGTCTATTTAGACAGTCTTACAGTAAACAGGGGCTATTTAGACAGTGTCCTACAGTAAACAGGGGCTATTTAGACAGTGTCCTACAGTAAACAGGGGCTATTTAGACAGTATCCTGCAGTAAACTAGAGCTATTTAGACATTGTCTTCCAGTGAACAGGGGTTATTTAGAGAGTGTCCTACAGTAAACAGGAGCTATTTAGACAGTGTCCTGCAGTAAACAGGGGCTATTTAGACAGTGTCCTACAGTAAACTGGAGCTATTTAGACAGTGTCCTACAGTAAACTGGAGCTATTTAGACAGTGTCCTGCAGTAAACTGGAGCTATTTAGACTGTGTCCTACAGTAAACAGGGGCTATTTAGACAGTATCCTGCAGTAAACTAGAGCTATTTAGACATTGTCTTCCAGTGAACAGGGGTTATTTAGAGAGTGTCCTGCAGTAAACAGGAGCTATTTAGACAGTGTCCTGCAGTAAACAGGGGCTATTTAGACAGTGTCCTACAGTAAACTGGAGCTATTTAGACAGTGTCCTACAGCAAACAGGGGCTATTTAGACAGTATCCTGCAGTAAACTAGAGCTATTTAGACATTGTCTTCCAGTGAACAGGGGTTATTTAGAGAGTGTCCTACAGTAAACAGGAGCTATTTAGACAGTGTCCAGCAGTAAACAGGGGCTATTTCGACAGTGTCCTACAGTAAACTGGAGCTGTTTAGACAGTGTCCTACAGTAAACTGGAGCTATTTAGACAGTGTCCTGCAGTAAACTGGAGCTATTTAGACTGTGTCCTACAGTAATCAGGGTCTATTTAAACAGTGTCCTGCAGAAACCTTTGGCTATTTGGAAAGTCCTACAGTAAACAGGGGCTATTTAGACAGTGTCCTACATTAAACAGGAGCTGTTTAGACAGTGTCCTGCAGTAAACAGGGGCCATTTAGACAGTGTCCTACAGTAAACTGGAGCTATTTAGACAGTGTCCTACAGTAAACAGGGGCTATTTAGACAGTGTCCTACAGTAAACTGGAGCTATTTAGACTGTCCTATAGTAAACAAGGGCTATTTAGGCAGTGTCCTACAGTAAACAGGGGCTATTTAGACAGTGTCCTGCAGGAAACAGGGGCTATTTAGCCAGTGTCCTGCAGTAAACTGGAGCTATTTCGACAGTGTCCTGCAGTAAACAGGGGCGATTTAGACAGTGTCCTGCAGTAAACAGGGGCGATTTAGACAGTGTCCTGCAGTAAACAGGGGCGATTTAGCCAGTGTCCTGCAGTAAACTGGAGCTATTTAGACAGTGTCCTACAGTAAACAGGGGCTATTTGGACAGTGTCCTACAGTAAACAGGGGCTATTTGGACAGTGTACTACAGTAAACAGGGGCTATTTGGACAGTGTCCTACAGTAAACTGGAGCTATTTAGACAGTGTCCTATAGTAAACAGGGGCTATTTAGGCAGTGTCCTACAGTAAACAAGGGCTATTTAGACAGTGTCCTGCAGTAAACTGGAGCTATTTCGACAGTGTCCTATAGTAAACAGGGACTATTTAGACAGTGTCCTGCAGAAACTGGAGCTATTTAGAGAGTGTCCTACAGTAAACAGGGGCTATTTAGACCGTGTCCTACAGGAAACAGGGGCTATTTAGACAGTGTCATACAGTGAACAGGGGCTATTTAGAGAGTGTCCTACAGTAAACAGGGGTTATTTAGACAGTGTCCTACAGTAAACAGGGGCTATTTAGACAGTGTCCTGCAGTAAACTGGAGCTATTTAGACTGTGTCCTACAGTAATCAGGGTCTATTTAAACAGTGTCCTGCAGAAACCTTTG
This sequence comes from Heterodontus francisci, assembly GCF_036365525.1. Taxonomy (NCBI): domain Eukaryota; kingdom Metazoa; phylum Chordata; class Chondrichthyes; order Heterodontiformes; family Heterodontidae; genus Heterodontus; species Heterodontus francisci. Next base: position 195,411,964 of record NC_090373.1, read on the forward strand.
GCTATTTGGAAAGTCCTACAGTAAACAGGGGCTATTTAGACAGTGTCCTACATTAAACAGGAGCTGTTTAGACAGTGTCCTGCAGTAAACAGGGGCCATTTAGACAGTGTCCTACAGTAAACTGGAGCTATTTAGACAGTGTCCTACAGTAAACAGGGGCTATTTAGACAGTGTCCTACAGTAAACTGGAGCTATTTAGACAGTGTCCTGCAGTAAACTGGGGCTATTTAGCCAGTGTCCTGCAGTAAACTGGAGCTATTTCGACAGTGTCCTGCAGTAAACAGGGGCGATTTAGACAGTGTCCTGCAGTAAACTGGAGCTATTTCGACAGTGTCCTGCAGTAAACAGGGGCGATTTAGACAGTGTCCTGCAGTAAACAGGGGCGATTTAGCCAGTGTCCTGCAGTAAACTGGAGCTATTTAGACAGTGTCCTACAGTAAACAGGGGCTATTTGGACAGTGTCCTACAGTAAACAGGGGCTATTTGGACAGTGTCCTACAGTAAACAGGGGCTATTTGGACAGTGTCCTACAGTAAACTGGAGCTATTTAGACAGTGTCCTATAGTAAACAGGGGCTATTTAGGCAGTGTCCTACAGTAAACAAGGGCTATTTAGACAGTGTCCTGCAGTAAACTGGAGCTATTTCGACAGTGTCCTATAGTAAACAGGGACTATTTAGACAGTGTCCTGCAGAAACTGGAGCTATTTAGAGAGTGTCCTACAGTAAACAGGGGCTATTTAGACCGTGTCCTACAGGAAACAGGGGCTATTTAGACAGTGTCATACAGTGAACAGGGGCTATTTAGAGAGTGTCCTACAGTAAACAGGGGTTATTTAGACAGTGTCCTACAGTAAACAGGGGCTATTTAGAAATTGTCCCACAGTAAACAGGGACTATTTAGACAGTGTCCTGCAGAAACTGGAGCTATTTAGAGAGTGTCCTACAGTAAACAGGGGCTATTTAGACCGTGTCCTACAGGAAACAGGGGCTATTTAGACAGTGTCATACAGTGAACAGGGGCTATTTAGAGAGTGTCCTACAGTAAACAGGGGTTATTTAGACAGTGTCCTACAGTAAACAGGGGCTATTTAGAAATTGTCCCACAGTAAACAGGGGCTATTTAGACAGTGTCCTACAGTAAACAGGGGCTATTTAGACAGTGTCCTGCAGTAAACTGGAGCTATTTAGACATTGTCTTACAGTAAACAGGGGCTATTTAGACAGTGTCCTACAGTGAACAGGGGCTAGTTAGACAGTGTCCTACAGTAAACAGGAGCTATTTAGACAGTGTCCTGCAGTAAACAGGGGCCATTTAGACAGTGTCCTATAGTAAACAGGAGCTATTTAGACAGTGTCCTACAGTATACAGGGTCTATTTAGAGAGTCCTACAGTAAACTGGAGCTATTTAGACAGTGTCCTATAGTAAACAGGGGCTATTTAGACAGTGTCCTACAGTAAACAGGGGCAATTTAGACAGTGTCCTGCAGTAAACTGGAGCTATTTCGACAGTGTCCTGCAGTAAACAGGGGCGATTTAGACAGTGTCCTGCAGTAAACTGGAGCTATTTAGACAGTGTCCTGCAGTAAACAGGGACTATTTAGACAGTGTCCTGCAGTAAACTGGAGCTATTTAGTGAGTGTCCCACAGTGAACAGGGGCTATTTAGACAGTGTCCGACAGTAAACAGGGGCTATTTAGACAGCGTCCTACAGTAAACAGGGGCTATTTAGAGAGTGTCCTACAGTAAACAGGGGCTATTTAGACAGTGTCCTGCAGTAAACTGGAGCTATTTAGTGAGTGTCCCACAGTAAACAGGGGCTATTTAGACAGCGTCCTACAGTAAACAAGGGCTATTTAGACAGCGTCCTACAGTAAACAGGGGCTATTGAGAGAGTGTCCTACAGTAAACAGGGGCTATTTAGACAGTGTCCTACAGTAAACTAGAGCTATTTAGACATTGTCTTCCAGTGAACAGGGGTTATTTAGACAGTGTCCTACAGTAAACAGGAGCTATTTAGACAATGTCCTACAGTAAACAGGGGCCATTTAGACAGTGTCCTGCAGTAAACAGGGGCTATTTAGACAGTGTCCTGCAGTAAACAGGGGCTATTTAAACAGTGTCCTACTGTAAACAGGGGCTATTTAGACAGTCCGACAGTAAACAGGGGCTATTTAGAGAGTGTCCAATAGTCTACAGTGGCTATTTCGACATTGTCCCACAGAAAGATGGAGCTATTTAGACAGTGTCCTGCAGTAAACAGGGGCTATTTAAACAATGTCCGACTGTAAACAGTGTCTATTTACAGTGCCCTGCAGTAAACAGGGGCTATTTAGACAGTGTCCTACAGTAAACAGGAGCTATTTAGACAACTACAGTAAACATGGTCTATTTAGACAGTCTTACAGTAAACAGGGGCTATTTAGACAGTGTCCTACAGTAAACAGGGGCTATTTAGACAGTGTCCTACAGTAAACAGGGGCTATTTAGACAGTATCCTGCAGTAAACTAGAGCTATTTAGACATTGTCTTCCAGTGAACAGGGGTTATTTAGAGAGTGTCCTACAGTAAACAGGAGCTATTTAGACAGTGTCCTGCAGTAAACAGGGGCTATTTAGACAGTGTCCTACAGTAAACTGGAGCTATTTAGACAGTGTCCTACAGTAAACTGGAGCTATTTAGACAGTGTCCTGCAGTAAACTGGAGCTATTTAGACTGTGTCCTACAGTAAACAGGGGCTATTTAGACAGTATCCTGCAGTAAACTAGAGCTATTTAGACATTGTCTTCCAGTGAACAGGGGTTATTTAGAGAGTGTCCTGCAGTAAACAGGAGCTATTTAGACAGTGTCCTGCAGTAAACAGGGGCTATTTAGACAGTGTCCTACAGTAAACTGGAGCTATTTAGACAGTGTCCTACAGCAAACAGGGGCTATTTAGACAGTATCCTGCAGTAAACTAGAGCTATTTAGACATTGTCTTCCAGTGAACAGGGGTTATTTAGAGAGTGTCCTACAGTAAACAGGAGCTATTTAGACAGTGTCCAGCAGTAAACAGGGGCTATTTAGACAGTGTCCTACAGTAAACTGGAGCTATTTAGACAGTGTCCTACAGTAAACTGGAGCTATTTAGACAGTGTCCTGCAGTAAACTGGAGCTATTTAGACTGTGTCCTACAGTAATCAGGGTCTATTTAAACAGTGTCCTGCAGATACCTTTGGCTATTTGGAAAGTCCTACAGTAAACAGGGGCTATTTAGACAGTGTCCTACATTAAACAGGAGCTGTTTAGACAGTGTCCTGCAGTAAACAGGGGCCATTTAGACAGTGTCCTACAGTAAACTGGAGCTATTTAGACAGTGTCCTACAGTAAACAGGGGCTATTTAGACAGTGTCCTACAGTAAACTGGAGCTATTTAGACTGTCCTATAGTAAACAGGGGCTATTTAGGCAGTGTCCTACAGTAAACAGGGGCTATTTAGACAGTGTCCTGCAGGAAACAGGGGCTATTTAGCCAGTGTCCTGCAGTAAACTGGAGCTATTTCGACAGTGTCCTGCAGTAAACAGGGGCGATTTAGACAGTGTCCTGCAGTAAACAGGGGCGATTTAGACAGTGTCCTGCAGTAAACAGGGGCGATTTAGCCAGTGTCCTGCAGTAAACTGGAGCTATTTAGACAGTGTCCTACAGTAAACAGGGGCTATTTGGACAGTGTCCTACAGTAAACAGGGGCTATTTGGACAGTGTACTACAGTAAACAGGGGCTATTTGGACAGTGTCCTACAGTAAACTGGAGCTATTTAGACAGTGTCCTATAGTAAACAGGGGCTATTTAGGCAGTGTCCTACAGTAAACAAGGGCTATTTAGACAGTGTCCTGCAGTAAACTGGAGCTATTTCGACAGTGTCCTATAGTAAACAGGGACTATTTAGACAGTGTCCTGCAGAAACTGGAGCTATTTAGAGAGTGTCCTACAGTAAACAGGGGCTATTTAGACCGTGTCCTACAGGAAACAGGGGCTATTTAGACAGTGTCATACAGTGAACAGGGGCTATTTAGAGAGTGTCCTACAGTAAACAGGGGTTATTTAGACAGTGTCCTACAGTAAACAGGGGCTATTTAGACAGTGTCCTGCAGTAAACTGGAGCTATTTAGACTGTGTCCTACAGTAATCAGGGTCTATTTAAACAGTGTCCTGCAGAAACCTTTGGCTATTTGGAAAGTCCTACAGTAAACAGGGGCTATTTAGACAGTGTCCTACATTAAACAGGAGCTGTTTAGACAGTGTCCTGCAGTAAACAGGGGCCATTTAGACAGTGTCCTACAGTAAACTGGAGCTATTTAGACAGTGTCCTACAGTAAACAGGGGCTATTTAGACAGTGTCCTACAGTAAACTGGAGCTATTTAGACTGTCCTATAGTAAACAGGGGCTATTTAGGCAGTGTCCTACAGTAAACAGGGGCTATTTAGACAGTGTCCTGCAGGAAACAGGGGCTATTTAGCCAGTGTCCTGCAGTAAACTGGAGCTATTTCGACAGTGTCCTGCAGTAAACAGGGGCGATTTAGACAGTGTCCTGCAGTAAACAGGGGCGATTTAGACAGTGTCCTGCAGTAAACAGGGGCGATTTAGCCAGTGTCCTGCAGTAAACTGGAGCTATTTAGACAGTGTCCTACAGTAAACAGGGGCTATTTGGACAGTGTCCTACAGTAAACAGGGGCTATTTGGACAGTGTACTACAGTAAACAGGGGCTATTTGGACAGTGTCCTACAGTAAACTGGAGCTATTTAGACAGTGTCCTATAGTAAACAGGGGCTATTTAGGCAGTGTCCTACAGTAAACAAGGGCTATTTAGACAGTGTCCTGCAGTAAACTGGAGCTATTTCGACAGTGTCCTATAGTAAACAGGGACTATTTAGACAGTGTCCTGCAGAAACTGGAGCTATTTAGAGAGTGTCCTACAGTAAACAGGGGCTATTTAGACCGTGTCCTACAGGAAACAGGGGCTATTTAGACAGTGTCATACAGTGAACAGGGGCTATTTAGAGAGTGTCCTACAGTAAACAGGGGTTATTTAGACAGTGTCCTACAGTAAACAGGGGCTATTTAGACAGTGTCCTGCAGTAAACTGGAGCTATTTAGACATTGTCTTACAGTAAACAGGGGCTATTTAGACAGTGTCCTACAGTGAACAGGGGCTAGTTAGACAGTGTCCTACAGTAAACAGGAGCTATTTAGACAGTGTCCTGCAGTAAACAGGGGCCATTTAGACAGTGTCCTATAGTAAACAGGAGCTATTTAGACAGTGTCCTACAGTATGCAGGGTCTATTTAGAGAGTCCTACAGTAAAACTGGAGCTATTTAGACAGTGTCCTATAGTAAACAGGGGCTATTTAGACAGTGTCCTACAGTAAACAGGGGCTATTTAGACAGTGTCCTGCAGTAAACTGGAGCTATTTCGACAGTGTCCTGCAGTAAACAGGGGCGATTTAGACAGTGTCCTGCAGTAAACTGGAGCTATTTAGACAGTGTCCTGCAGTAAACAGGGACTATTTAGACAGTGTCCTGCAGTAAACTGGAGCTATTTAGTGAGTGTCCCACAGTGAACAGGGGCTATTTAGACAGTGTCCGACAGTAAACAGGGGCTATTTAGACAGCGTCCTACAGTAAACAGGGGCTATTTAGAGAGTGTCCTACAGTAAACAGGGGCTATTTAGACAGTGTCCTGCAGTAAACTGGAGCTATTTAGTGAGTGTCCCACAGTAAACAGGGGCTATTTAGACAGCGTCCTACAGTAAACAAGGGCTATTTAGACAGCGTCCTACAGTAAACTGGGGCTATTTAGACAGTGTCATACAGGAAACAGGGGCTATTTAGACAGTGTCCGAAAGTAAACAGGGGCTATTTAGACAGTATCCTGCCGTAAACTAGAGCTATTTAGACATTGTCTTCCAGTGAACAGGGGTTATTTAGACAGTGTCCTACAGTAAACAGGAGCTATTTAGACAATGTCCTACAGTAAACAGGGGCCATTTAGACAGTGTCCTGCAGTAAACAGGGGCTATTTAGACAGTGTCCTGCAGTAAACAGGGGCTATTTAAACAGTGTCCTACTGTAAACAGGGGCTATTTAGACAGTCCGACAGTAAACAGGGGCTATTTAGAGAGAGTCAAATAGTCTACAGTGGCTATTTCGACATTGTCCCACAGAAAGATGGAGCTATTTAGACAGTGTCCTGCAGTAAACAGGGGCTATTTAAACAATGTCCGACTGTAAACAGTGTCTATTTACAGTGCCCTGCAGTAAACAGGGGCTATTTAGACAGTGTCCTACAGTAAACAGGAGCTATTTAGACACCTACAGTAAACATGGTCTATTTAGACAGTCTTACAGTAAACAGGGGCTATTTAGACAGTGTCCTACAGTAAACAGGGGCTATTTAGACAGTCCTACAGCAAACAGGGGCTATTTAGACAGTGTCCTACAGTAAACAGGGGCTATTTAGACAGTATCCTGCAGTAAACTAGAGCTATTTAGACATTGTCTTCCAGTGAACAGGGGTTATTTAGAGAGTGTCCTGCAGTAAACAGGGGCAATTTATAGAGTGTCCTGCAGTGAACTGGAGCTAATTGGAGAGTGTCCTACAGTAAACAGGGGCTATTTCGACAGTGTCCTACAGTAAACAGGGGCTATTTAGAGAGTGTCCTACAGTAAACAGGGTCTACTTAAACAGTGTCCTGCAGAAACCTTTGGCTAGTTGGAGTGTCCTACAGTAAACAGGGCCTATTTAGACAGTGTCCTACAGTAAACAGAGGCTATTTAGACAGTGTCCTGCAGTAAACAGGAGCTATTTAGACAGTGTCCTACAGTAAACAGGGGCTATTTAGACAGTGTCCTGCAGTAAACTGGAGCTATTTAGAGAGTGTCCCACAGTAAACAGGGGCTATTTAGACAGTATCCTGCAGTAAACAGGGGCTATTTAGACAGTGTCCTGCAGTAAACAGGGACTATTTAGACAGTGTCCTGCAGTAAACTGGAGCTATTTAGAGAGTGTCCCACAGTAAACAGGGGCTATTTAGACAGTGTCCTACAGTAAACAGGGGCTATTTAGACAGCGTCCTACAGTAAACAGGGGCTATTTAGAGAGTGTCCGACAGTAAACAGGGGCTATTTAGACAGTGTCCTGCAGTAAACTGGAGCTATTTAGACATTGTCTTACAGTGAACAGGGGTTATTTAGAGAGTGTCCTGCAGTAGACAGGGGCAATTTAGAGAGTGTCCTGCAGTAAACAGGGGCTATTTAAACAGTGTCCTGCAGTAAACTGGAGCTATTTGGAGAGTGTCCAACAGTGAACAGGGGCTATTTCGACAGTGTCCTCCAGTAAACAGGATTTATACCGACAGTGTCCTGCAGTAAACTGGAGCTATTTGGAGAGTGTCCTACAGTAAACAGGGTCTATTCCGACAGTGTCCTACCGTAAACAGGGGCTATTTAGACAGTGTCTTACAGTGAACAGGGGTTATTTAGAGAGTGTCCGACAGTAAACAGGGGCTATTTAGACAGTGTCCTACAGTAAACAGGGGCTATTTAGGCAGTGTCCTGCAGTAAAAAGGGGCTATTTCGACAGTGTCCTACAGTAAACAGGGGGTATTTAGACAGTCCTACAGTAAACAGGGGCTTTTTGGACTGTGTCCTACAGTAAACAGGGGCTTTTTGGACTGTGTCCTACAGTAAACAGGAGCTATTTAGACAGTGTCCTACAGTAAACTGGAGCTATTTAGACAGTGTCCTGCAGTAAACTGGAGCTATTTAGACTGTGTCCTACAGTAAACAGGGGCTATTTAGACAGTATCCTGCAGTAAACTAGAGCTATTTAGACATTGTCTTCCAGTGAACAGGGGTTATTTAGAGAGTGTCCTGCAGTAAACAGGGGCAATTTATAGAGTGTCCTGCAGTGAACTGGAGCTAATTGGAGAGTGTCCTACAGTAAACAGGGGCTATTTCGACAGTGTCCTACAGTAAACAGGGGCTATTTAGAGAGTGTCCTACAGTAAACAGGGTCTACTTAAACAGTGTCCTGCAGAAACCTTTGGCTAGTTGGAGTGTCCTACAGTAAACAGGGCCTATTTAGACAGTGTCCTACAGTAAACAGAGGCTATTTAGACAGTGTCCTGCAGTAAACAAGAGCTATTTAGACAGTGTCCTACAGTAAACAGGGGCTATTTAGACAGTGTCCTGCAGTAAACTGGAGCTATTTAGAGAGTGTCCCACAGTAAACAGGGGCTATTTAGACAGTATCCTACAGTAAACAGGGGCTATTTAGACAGTGTCCTGCAGTAAACAGGGACTATTTAGACAGTGTCCTGCAGTAAACTGGAGCTATTTAGAGAGTGTCCCACAGTAAACAGGGGCTATTTAGACAGTGTCCTACAGTAAACAGGGGCTATTTAGACAGCGTCCTACAGTAAACAGGGGCTATTTAGAGAGTGTCCGACAGTAAACAGGGGCTATTTAGACAGTGTCCTGCAGTAAACTGGAGCTATTTAGACATTGTCTTACAGTGAACAGGGGTTATTTAGAGAGTGTCCTGCAGTAGACAGGGGCAATTTAGAGAGTGTCCTGCAGTAAACAGGGGCTATTTAAACAGTGTCCTGCAGTAAACTGGAGCTATTTGGAGAGTGTCCAACAGTGAACAGGGGCTATTTCGACAGTGTCCTCCAGTAAACAGGATTTATACCGACAGTGTCCTGCAGTAAACTGGAGCTATTTGGAGAGTGTCCTACAGTAAACAGGGGTCTATTCCGACAGTGTCCTACAGTAAACAGGGGCTATTTAGACAGTGTCTTACAGTGAACAGGGGTTATTTAGAGAGTGTCCGACAGTAAACAGGGGCTATTTAGACAGTGTCCTACAGTAAACAGGGGCTATTTAGGCAGTGTCCTGCAGTAAACAGGGGCTATTTCGACAGTGTCCTACAGTAAACAGGGGGTATTTAGACAGTCCTACAGTAAACAGGGGCTAATTAGACAGTGTCCTACAGTAAACAGGGGCTATTTAGACAGTGTCCTACAGTAAACAGGGGCTTTTTGGACTGTGTCCTACAGTAAACAGGGGCTTTTTGGACTGTGTCCTACAGTAAATAGGAGCTATTTAGACAGTGTCCTGCAGTAAACAGGGGCTATTTAGACAGTGTCCCACAGTAAACAGGGCCTATTTAGACAGTGTCCTGCAGTAAACAGCGGCTATTTGGACAGTGTCCTGCAGTAAACAGGGACTATTTAGACAGTGTCCTGCAGTAAACTGGAGCTATTGAGAGAGTGTCCTACAGTAAACAGGGGCTATTTAGACAGTGTCCTACAGTAAACAGGAGCTATTTAGACAGTGTCATACAGTGAACAGGGGCTATTTAGACAGTGTCCTACAGTAAACAGAGGCAATTTAGAAAGTGTCCCACAGTAAACAGGGGCTATTTAGACAGTGTCCAACAGTAAACAGGGGCTATTTAGACAGTGTCCTGCAGTAAACTGGAGCTATTTAGACATTGTCTTAGAGTGAACAGGGGTTATTTAGAGAGTGTCCTGCAGTAAACAGGGGCAATTTAGAGAGTGTCCTGCAGTAAACAGGGGCTATTTAAACAGTGTCCTGCAGTAAACTGGAGCTATTTGGAGAGTGTCCAACAGTGAACAGGGGCTATTTCGACAGTGTCCTACAGTAAACAGGTTCTATTCCGACAGTGTCCTGCAGTAAACTGGAGCTATTTGGAGAGTGTCCTAAAGTAAACAGGGTCTATTCCGACAGTGTCCTACAGTAAACAGGGGCTATTTAGACAGTGTCTTACAGTGAACAGGGGCTATTTAGAGAGTGTCCTACAGTAAACAGCGGCTATTTAGACAGTGTCCCACAGTAAACAGGGGCTATTTAGGCAGTGTCCTACTGTAATCAGGGGCTATTTAGGCAGACCGACAGTAAACAGGGGCTATTTAGACAGTGTCCTACAGTAAACAGGAGCTACTTAGACAGTGTCATACACTGAACAGGGGCTATTTAGAGAGTGTCCTGCAGTAAACTGGAGCTATTTCGACAGTGTCCTGCAGTAAACAGGGGCTATTTGGACAGTGTCCTACAGTAAACAGGGGGTATTTAGACAGTCCTACAGTAAACAGGGGCTAATTAGACAGTGTCCTACAGTAAACAGGGGCTATTTAGACAGTGTCCTACAGTAAACAGGGGCTTTTTGGACTGTGTCCTACAGTAAACAGGGGCTTTTTGGACTGTGTCCTACAGTAAACAGGAGCTATTTAGACAGTGTCCTGCAGTAAACAGGGGCTATTTAGACAGTGTCCCACAGTAAACAGGGCCTATTTAGACAGTGTCCTGCAGTAAACAGCGGCTATTTGGACAGTGTCCTGCAGTAAACAGGGGCTATTTAGACAGTGTCGCACAGTAAACAGCGGCTATTTGGACAGTGTCCTACAGTAAACAGGGGCTATTTAGACAGTCCCACAGTAAACAGGGGCTATTTGGACAGTGTCCTGCAGTAAACAGGGGCTATTTAGACAGTGTCGCACAGTAAACAGCGGCTATTTGGACAGTGTCCTGCAGTAAACAGGGGCTATTTAGACAGTGTCGCACAGTAAACAGCGGCTATTTGGACAGTGTCCTACAGTAAACAAGGGCTATTTAGAGAGTGTTCCACAGTAAACAGCGGCTTTTTAAACAGTGTCCTGCAGTAAACAGGGGCTATTTAGACAGTGTCCTACAGTAAACAGGGGCTTTTTGGACTGTGTCCTACAGTAAACAGGGGCTTTTTGGACTGTGTCCTACAGTAAACAGGAGCTATTTAGACAGTGTCCTACAGTAAACTGGAGCTATTTAGACATTGTCCTGCAGTAAACTGGAGCTATTTAGACTGTGTCCTACAGTAAACAGGGGCTATTTAGACAGTATCCTGCAGTAAACTAGAGCTATTTAGACATTGTCTTCCAGTGAACAGGGGTTATTTAGAGAGTGTCCTGCAGTAAACAGGGGCAATTTATAGAGTGTCCTGCAGTGAACTGGAGCTAATTGGAGAGTGTCCTACAGTAAACAGGGGCTATTTCGACAGTGTCCTACAGTAAACAGGGGCTATTTAGAGAGTGTCCTACAGTAAACAGGGTCTACTTAAACAGTGTCCTGCAGAAACCTTTGGCTAGTTGGAGTGTCCTACAGTAAACAGGGCCTATTTAGACAGTGTCCTACAGTAAACAGAGGCTATTTAGACAGTGTCCTGCAGTAAACAGGAGCTATTTAGACAGTGTCCTACAGTAAACAGGGGCTATTTAGACAGTGTCCTGCAGTAAACTGGAGCTATTTAGAGAGTGTCCCACAGTAAACAGGGGCTATTTAGACAGTATCCTACAGTAAACAGGGGCTATTTAGACAGTGTCCTGCAGTAAACAGGGACTATTTAGACAGTGTCCTGCAGTAAACTGGAGCTATTTAGAGAGTGTCCTGCAGTAAACTGGAGCTATTTAGACATTGTCTTACAGTGAACAGGGGTTATTTAGAGAGTGTCCTGCAGTAGACAGGGGCAATTTAGAGAGTGTCCTGCAGTAAACAGGGGCTATTTAAACAGTGTCCTGCAGTAAACTGGAGCTATTTGGAGAGTGTCCAACAGTGAACAGGGGCTATTTCGACAGTGTCCTCCAGTAAACAGGATTTATACCGACAGTGTCCTGCAGTAAACTGGAGCTATTTGGAGAGTGTCCTACAGTAAACAGGGTCTATTCCGACAGTGTCCTACAGTAAACAGGGGCTATTTAGACAGTGTCTTACAGTGAACAGGGGTTATTTAGAGAGTGTCCGACAGTAAACAGGGGCTATTTAGACAGTGTCCTACAGTAAACAGGGGCTATTTAGGCAGTGTCCTGCAGTAAACAGGGGCTATTTCGACAGTGTCCTACAGTAAACAGGTGGTATTTAGACAGTCCTACAGTAAACAGGGGCTAATTAGACAGTGTCCTACAGTAAACAGGGGCTATTTAGACAGTGTCCTACAGTAAACAGGGGCTTTTTGGACTGTGTCCTACAGTAAACAGGGGCTTTTTGGACTGTGTCCTACAGTAAACAGGAGCTATTTAGACAGTGTCCTGCAGTAAACAGGGGCTATTTAGACAGTGTCCCACAGTAAACAGGGCCTATTTAGACAGTGTCCTGCAGTAAACAGCGGCTATTTGGACAGTGTCCTGCAGTAAACAGGGACTATTTAGACAGTGTCCTGCAGTAAACTGGAGCTATTGAGAGAGTGTCCTACAGTAAACAGGGGCTATTTAGACAGTGTCCTACAGTAAACAGGAGCTATTTAGACAGTGTCATACAGTGAACAGGGGCTATTTAGACAGTGTCCTACAGTAAACAGAGGCAATTTAGAAAGTGTCCAACAGTAAACAGGGGCTATTTAGACAGTGTCCTGCAGTAAACTGGAGCTATTTAGACATTGTCTTAGAGTGAACAGGGGTTATTTAGAGAGTGTCCTGCAGTAAACAGGGGCAATTTAGAGAGTGTCCTGCAGTAAACAGGGGCTATTTAAACAGTGTCCTGCAGTAAACTGGAGCTATTTGGAGAGTGTCCAACAGTGAACAGGGGCTATTTCGACAGTGTCCTACAGTAAACAGGGGCTATTTAGACAGTGTCTTACAGTGAACAGGGGCTATTTAGAGAGTGTCCTACAGTAAACAGCGGCTATTTAGACAGTGTCCCACAGTAAACAGGGGCTATTTAGGCAGTGTCCTACTGTAATCAGGGGCTATTTAGGCAGTCCGACAGTAAACAGGGGCTATTTAGACAGTGTCCTACAGTAAACAGGAGCTACTTAGACAGTGTCATACACTGAACAGGGGCTATTTAGAGAGTGTCCTGCAGTAAACTGGAGCTATTTCGACAGTGTCCTGCAGTAAACAGGGGCTATTTGGACAGTGTCCTACAGTAAACAGGGGGTATTTAGACAGTCCTACAGTAAACAGGGGCTAATTAGACAGTGTCCTACAGTAAACAGGGGCTATTTAGACAGTGCCCTACAGTAAACAGGGGCTTTTTGGACTGTGTCCTACAGTAAACAGGGGCTTTTTGGACTGTGTCCTACAGTAAACAGGAGCTATTTAGACAGTGTCCTGCAGTAAACAGGGGCTATTTAGACAGTGTCCCACAGTAAACAGGGCCTATTTAGACAGTGTCCTGCAGTAAACAGCGGCTATTTGGACAGTGTCCTGCAGTAAACAGGGGCTATTTAGACAGTGTCGCACAGTAAACAGCGGCTATTTGGACAGTGTCCTACAGTAAACAGGGGCTATTTAGACAGTCCCACAGTAAACAGGGGCTATTTGGACAGTGTCCTGCAGTAAACAGGGTCTATTTAGACAGTGTCGCACAGTAAACAGCGGCTATTTGGACAGTGTCCCTGCAGTAAACAGGGGCTATTTAGACAGTGTCGCACAGTAAACAGCGGCTATTTGGACAGTGTCCTACAGTAAACAAGGGCTATTTAGAGAGTGTTCCACAGTAAACAGCGGCTTTTTAAACAGTGTCCTGCAGTAAACAGGGGCTATTTAGACAGTGTCCTGCAGTAAACAGGAGCTATTTAGACAGTGTCCAACAGTAATCAGGGTCTATTTAAACAGTGTCCTGCAGAAACCTTTGGCTATTTCGAGTGTCCTACAGTAAACAGGGGCTATTTAGACAGTGTCCTACAGTAAACAGGGGCTATTTAGACAGTGTCCTACAGTAAACTGGAGCTATTTAGACAGTGTCCTACAATAAACTGGAGCTATTTAGACTGTGTCCTACAGTAATCAGGGTCTATTTAAACCGTGTCCTGCAGAAACCTTTGGCTATTTAGAGTGTCCTACAGTAAACAGGGGCTATTTAGACAGTGTCCTACAGTAAACAGGGGCTATTTAGACAGTGTCCTGCAGTAAACAGGGGCTATTTAGACAGTGTCCTGCAGTAAACAGGGGCTATTTAGACAGTGTCCTACCGTAAACAGGGGCTATTTAGACAGTGTCCTACAGTATACAGGGTCTATTTCGAGAGTCCGACAGTAAACTGGAGCTATTTAGACAGTGTCCTATAGTAAACAGGGGCTATTTAGACAGTGTCCTACGGTAAACAGGGGCTATTTAGACAGTGTCCTACAGTAAACAGGGGCTATTTAGACAGTGTCCTACAGTAAACAGCGGCTTTTTGGACTGTGTCCTACAGTAAACAGGGGCTATTTAGTCAGTGTCA